>NC_142944.1:359125-521625 GCF_046866305.1 Octopus bimaculoides
TTCTGCTCTTACCCCTTCTGTCAGAGAGCCATCTATCTCGGGGCTTGTAGTCTTGCAAGCTGCATGGTGACATCACTGGTGCTGGTGCCAGAATAAAAAGCTCACAGTTCATTCTGTAAATAATTGGTGTTGGGAAGGGCATCCAGCAGTAGATTCGAAGCAAATATAGTGGAACATGATGCAGTCCTTCAAGCCTTTGGATCCTGTTGAATCTTTGCAACAATGCTAGCCTGGAATCATCATCATCATCATCATTGTTTAATGTCCGCTTTCCATGCTAGCATGGGATATGGATATTAAATGGTTAAATGCTGCTGCTGATGATAAGATGTATGTACCTTTGTGTATCATCTTTATTATATTTGCATCTACTTTTCTAGGCAAGTATGGAAAAGACAAAATTCAATAAGGCAGATTTCCTACAGCCGGATGCCCTTTCTGTCACCAATCCTCACCCTTTTTCCAAGCAAGGGCATATATACTCCTACTCCTTCCATCACAAACAGCACAATAGCCAGACATTGTTAAATGGAATGACATCATCTTTAAGAGTGAAGTTGACTGATGACCATCACACTGTCTCAGCACACACACACACACACATACACACACAATGACTCCTCTCAGTCTTTTGATGCTGCACCTCTCAGCAAGGCTTTGGTTAGCTCAGGAATTTAAACACTTGCTCAACATCCTGCACAAGGCAGGGCACAGTGAGCAAACTTCTTAATCACACAACTGTACAATTAAATACCTTTTGCTCTCTTTCTCCCTGTCCCTCGTTATATATACAGGTGTGAACTAAATTCGACGAATGGCACCCATGCCAACGTCATCTCCTTCATTGGACATGAAACTCGGCTTGTTTTCAAATTTCTGGCAGAGTGAATTGTGCCATGGTGCTGTTTTACTCACAGACAATGCCTAACTGACCCTACTGTACTGTGTAGTCAACAAAATAAAAAAATAACAAGGTGCACACATAAAATAAAAAATATAAAATGGCAACAATTAACCCATCGCACCCTGTACATATATATATACATACACATACATACATACATATATATATATATCATGTTGAGAGCACCGGTTGTCGTCCGATCACCGAAGTTAAGCAACGTCGAGCCTAGTGAGTACTTAGATGGGTGACCGCTTGGGAAACCTAGGTGCAGTAAGTGTCACACACAAATGGCAGTGCATCAGCATGACCGCAGTTCTGAGCTGAAACTACAGCAAAAATATATATATATATATATATATTTTTTTTTTCTAATTTCATTGAGCAGTGAAATTGAAAATGCCCTCAAACTGATGAAACAGACAAAGCTCCTGGGAAGACGGCATCACAACACTCATAGCTTAGCAGAAAGTCTTAAAAAAAATAGCATGAAAGCAAAATATATGTGGTCAGGAGACATGGCACAAGGCTGAATAGAAGTGGGAAATGATGAAATTGTGGAGGTAAAAGAGAGTGCATCTACTTACAGCACTTACAGTGAATATGCATGGAGATATAGATGCTAAAATCTCAAAAAGAATAAGGGTAGGATGGAGAGCATTTAACTGAAGAAAGGATGTGCTCAAAACAAAGCTGGATAATTCCACATTTGCCAGACTCTTCAATAGCATCATCCTACATGGATTCTTTTCACAAGACATGGACTGCTATGAAGAGGATAGATTGTTGATTGGCTACAACACAAACAGCCATGGAAAGATCCATGCAAAGAATATTATTAAGAGAGCACATTCAAAATAATACAAGAGCGGAGTGGCAGGAATGATGTGATCACAGAATACTGGAAACAAATTCTGCCAGGCTGGTCATGTTGCAAGATTCACAGAAACAGAGAGACCTGTGCAGTTGCCGTGTGGTATAAGAGATTTTAAAAAAGCCACTTAGAAGGCTTTCCTGATGACGGGAAGATGATATAGTTAAACAATTAAGGTCAAAATGGAAAAGAATGGTGCCATCAAGGCAGAATTATAAGCACATTGTGATCAGTGGTGTGTTACAGCATCTGATGGTCTGGTTGATACTGTAATATGTGCATATGTGTGTGTGTGTATATATATATATATATATATATATATATATATATATATATATATATATATATATATATATATATATATATATATATATATATATATATATATATATACATACATGTACAAGAGTTATGAAATAGAATAGGAAAGATCTGGGCTAGATATGTTTCATAGTGAGCAGAACTTCAGAAGTGGTAAAATCCAAGTGCGGTGTATACCACTGGATACTCTTCAGGCCAAGGATATCTTCAGCTTATCATTCTTAGATGCGAAAATATATCCATAGCTTTCTGTCTCAATAAACCACTATTCTCCCTGTAAGTTGTTATTTTATATTTACTATGGATTGCTTGACGCTAACTTTCTTCCTACACATCGATCCCTGGATCTGACATTTAAATTTATATATGTATACATATTACAACAAAAATTTTATATCTTGGACATAGAGTTACCCAAGATTTTGCATTCAAAAAGCAAAGCCATGTGGACAGCTCGTCAGACTCTTTATAAATACAAAATTTAAAATATATGGCCGCCTGATGGGCTCCCATGCCGGTGGCACATAAAAGTACCCACTACACTCTCAGAGTGGTTGGCATTAGGAAGGGAATCCAGTGGTAGAAAACCATGCCAAATTAGATTGGAACCTGGTGCAGCCTCCCCGCTTGCCAGTTCTCAGTCAAACTGTCCAACCCATACCAGCATGGAAAGTGGACGTTAAACGATGACAACGACAATGATGATATATTTACATGCCTATATATCATCATCATCATCATCATTGTTTTCATTTAGCATGCATGATCCAGCTATAGAAACCATGCCAAATTAGAGTCTGGAACACAATGAAGTTCTTGGATATATGAGATCCTCTAAAGCATCTGATGCATGCCAGCACGGAAGGTGCTTGTCAAAAGATGAGGAATTTGATGATTTCTAATCAGAATAGAAAATTTATAGGTTTCAAAGCAGTTGTGCATAAAAGTTGTTTTACTTTTATTCTCATTTTGAATTAAATGTTTACTGTGGAAGGACAGCTGACACTTATCTGCCAAAATAACATCCTTACCAGCAATAATAACAACCTGACAAGCAAGAATAACATCCTTCCCAGCAAGAATAACATCCTTACCCACAAGAATAACATCCTTACCAGGAATAACTGTCCTTACCAGCAAGAATAATGTCCTTACCTGACAAGCAAGAATAACATCCTTACCAATAAAAACACCTTCCTTACCACCAAGAATAACATCCATTCTAGCAAGATTAATATCCTTTATGTTTTCTGACTGCAAGCAAATATATCATTCATGATGTATTTATCTTTTGTGAATATTTTTAAGGTATTTTCTAACAATATTTCTTGATTTTGTTGTTGCTTAGCCTTAGGACTGCTGTACTAAAGCAAGCCTATTATCAGAAACCAGGATCACCCAAATACATAATCCAATAATTGTTTAAGACAACAAAATGGAGATTGAAAGAGACCAGACTGCTGTGTCTAGCAGGCTGAATGTCTTTGTAGAGATTATTTTGTTAGTTCACTACTCCATTTAGAGTGTCTGGTAGTATTTAGCTTTGTCCTCTTATTAGATCATGCAGGGGTCAACTTTACCTCTTACTTTTTTTGGCATTGAGATTAATTATTTTGATTAATTACATCAACTAAACCTGTACACTTCACAAAAAGTGTGTAGTTTTGACAAGAGTTTCAGAATATAATTAACACTAGGAACATTTCCCGATCCATGCATTTGTTTCTACAAGTAGGATTGTTAGTTTAGCAAAATTGTGTTGTGTAGGAATTTCTTGGCTGTTAATTATCAGATGTCTTTCCCTGGTTACATCTTAGTATTTCAGTGTTTTCTTTTTTTTTTTTTAATTTTCACTGTCTTGTTATCATATTTCTGTTGAAATGCACTGCCTTTGTTTCAATAAATGAAAAAATGAATTTAGAAAGACAACTTTGGCATTATTAAACTGGTGTTTTGGACATAAACTGGAAGTTTATATCATAGAACCAGGAGTGGGCTGATATCAATAGAAATAACAAGTTATGTGTGAACCTCACCTTTGGATTAACAAATGAAGTATTGCAGTTGTTGTTTAGTCATGCTTTACCAGTTTATCCTTCACTTATCGGACTTATGACCATAAGTAATCTAATGATGCCAATCTCTTATATTTCTTAGGCACACTGACCCTAGACTAACATTATTCAATGTATGCATTTTTTTTTCTAAGATGGTAGAGAGTGATTTGGTGTTGAAATGGATATACTACTCTCAGTTCAAATCCATTTGAAGTCATATTTGCCTTTCATCTTTCCAGGGATTAATAAAATAGAGTTCCAGACCTGTACTACGGTTCAGTTATTTTCTTCCCCTCTTTCATTGTGTCTGCCTGTGTGTCCTTAACTCTAGATGGAGTTGTAAGAGTGCATGTCCAGAAGAAATTGGCCATCATTAGATGTGGAGAGGAATGGATTCTACCTGGATTAAGAGTGCCAAGACATCCCAGACATGCTATATACCTTAGCAGCAATACTACAATTCCATCTACAGTTAAGAACACCTGGCAAGGGAAATTAAGCAGCTAAGATCAACCAATCACATAGAGATGTTCTTGTCAGCTTTGATTTCCCTTTGAAATGCTAAATAATGTAGAAAGATAAAAAAAAAAAACCCTGTTGATACCCTTTTGCATTCTAAAGTTACTTTTAAATCATTTGACCAAAACTTTTTGGCAGTATGGAGAGTGTATTTCTTCCAAGTGTGCATCTGTTCTATGGATCAACATTTGGTACCGAGGGAATTTTGAAAAGAGTGATCCCTGATTTGTAAGATGTAAATCAATATATAACAGTCATGGATTTATTATAATCAATTCACGTAATTTACGGATTTATTTTTGCCTCTACTGCTTGCCTACTGCATGTATGCATGTATGTATGTATGTATGTACGTATGCATGCATGTATGTATGTATGTATGTATGTATGTATGTATGTATGTATGTATGTGTGTATGTGTGTGTATGTATGTATGTACGTATGTATGTATGTCTGTATGCATACGTGCATGTATGTATGTATGCATGTATGTACATGTGTATATATGTGTTGTGTTGTGTGTGTGTGTGTGTGCCTGTCTGTCTATCTCTTTCTGTCTGTCTATCTGTCTGTTTGTCGGTTTGTCTATCTATATGTGTATGTAAATATCCATGTATATGCATATGTATCTATGTATATGTGTTTATACATGTGATAATGTTATCTTCCTTTCATTTGTTTTTTTTTTGTTAGTCTTCTTCCCAGAAGGAGGGATCAGGTTTCTAACAAAGAAGCAAAAATCACTGGAATTTGGATGACAATGACGGTAATTGTTACATATCAAAGTCTTGCATATTTCCAACCTTCCTCTAACAGACTGTCACAACAATGCTAAAGCAATTGTTGTCATTAACTTTTGGTTTAAATGTGAATTTATAACAAACTCTTTCTGTTAGTCTTTCATCTGTTTACTTTTTATGGTCTTTGGAATGTAGCCTTGCTGGGGGACAGCTTGGAAGGGTTTATTCAATTAAATTGACCCTAGTACTTATTTTCAGTCTGGTATCTATTTTATTGTCTCCTATTTGCTGAACTGCTAAGTTACAAGGCTACAAACAAATCATCACCAGTTACTACATGGCAGGAAACAAATAAAATGATTCACACACACAAATATAATGAGTTTCCACAAGGTCTCTCTCTCCTAAATTCATTGGGTGGCCTGGCACTATAGAAAATCTCTTATCCAAAGTGCCTGGTGGTAGGTTTGACCCTGAAACCGCATGCTTGCTAAGCCAACTCATTTTATCCCACACCCATGCCTGCAGTTCTTTCTAACTATTCTTCTTCTCACTGATGTAAGGAGAAATGTTCACATGTGCTGCGGCAACTGACCTCACTCACTCGACATGATTGTCACTTCCTCTTCCAAACAACTCACTCAGGCTGCTTATGTTTGCACTAGGGCAATGTTTTCATGGGAATACCTCACCAATATTCTTTGATTTGATTTGAATTGTACACACACAGATATATACACATATACATATGTGTACAAGTGTGTGCATGAGAGAGAGAGAGAGTGTGTATGTGTGTGTGTCTATGCATGTATGCATACATGCATGTATGTTTATGTGTCTGTATGTGTGTAAGCAAGTGTATATGCCCTTAACCCTTCAGCATTCAAATTATTCTGTCAAATGTAATGATTATTCATTCACATTGTGTAGAAATTAATCCTGCATTATCTCATAGCCTTGAAGTTTGATGATGTGATACTTTAAATTTAGAATGACATTGTAGGGTAGGTGTGAGAGATCAAATCTATCCTATTTGAACTTATAGCAAGTAGAATATTTTGGCTGGATATGGCCAATTTAAATGCAAAAGAGTTAAAATGTACCTATTTAAGTTATTTCTGTTTGAAAAAAATGACAAAAAAAATCTATATATTGGTATGTGTGTGTGTGAGACTGTCTATGTATGTATGTATATGTGACTGCCTATGTGTGTAGGTATGGCTCTATATATTTGTGTAGTGTATGTATATACATGTGTATACAGGGATGGCCTTGTGGTTAAGAAGTCCACAACCACATGGTTTTTGGTTCAATCCCACAACATAGCAGCATGGACATGTAAATTCAACTATAAATCCAGGCAGAGAACATAGCCTTAGAAATGGATTTTGGTTGATGGAAATTGAATGGAGCTCATTGCATATATGTGTATGTGTGTGTATATGTGTGTGTGTATGTGTGCATGTGTGCATATAAATGTATATGCATATGTGTGTGTGTTGGCATCTCCTTGTCTTCTCATTGTTTTGTATGAGAGTTACCATACATGTGCTGTCATTCATTTCCAAATCTCCATGAAATCATGTCTGGCCATAAGAAATATCACATTTTTGGAAGCAAGAGGTGGCGAGTTGGCAGAGTGGTTAGCATGCCGGGTGAAATGCTTAGCAGTATTTTGCCTGCCGCTACGTTCTGAGTTCAAATTCCGCCGAGGTTGACTTTGCCTTTCATCCTTTCAGGGGGGTCGATAAATTAAGTACCAGTTACGCACTGGGGTCGATGTAATCGACTTAATCCCTTTGTATGTCCTTGTTTGTCCCCTCTATCTTTAGCCCCTTGTGGGCAATAAAGAAATAAGAGGTGGCTGGTGGCTATCCAACTCATGCAAGTATGGAAAAATCAACATGAATGTGATGACAACGACATAAATATAGAGAGAACAGGGCAGGTATTCACTATATATATATATCTACATTTAAATATATATATATATATATATATACATATATAAGATGAGGAATTTAGGACAAGGTGACCGAAACTAATAAAGATGCAGTCTGAGCACTCCAATTGACAAGCCACTAGGATCCCAGTTGAAATAGTGGCTGGAGTTATGCTAGCACAAATGTCCAGTTGGAAGAGAATCGATAGTTAGTAGCTTACCTTAGAATCAGTAGGTATGAGTTAAAGAAGAGGAAAACGGTTATTCAAGGCAGGACTAAGTTTATTTAGTTTAGTTTAATTTAAGAGAGTTAATGCTAATACAATGTAAATAGAATTAATAGATGTAGATATAGTCTCTTACAGCTGTTTTTGGGATATCTCAGTTACTGGATTATCATATTGATCCAAGGTTCCAAATGCTGGGTATTCTGTCATCGGAGAAGTATAAGAAATATAAGCAGAAAATTATAGGCCTATAATTTCCTGTTTATATTTGATATTCGGTTTAAACTTATTTGGATCAAAGTCAGCAGTTAATGAATGAGCAGGGAAGGAATTCCAGAGAAATGTATTCCAAGGAAGAAGGATTGTGAGAAGTGTCTTTGGTATTCAGGAGAGAATTTTCAAAGTTTGATAGGCTTCTTCAAACTTTCTGGATCATTAACCTTCATTGGCATGATGAACCAAAATCAAGAAAACTTCTATTCAAACAATACTTTTGTGGATAAAGAACAAAAGTATAGTTTAAACAACAATGAAGATAGTAATATTGCTGATGCTGATGCTGATGATGTAGCAGATGATGAGGAAGATACATAAATACTTTACTTAATTCATTTTGTTTATTGAGAGTACACCCTAACATACAGGTGCAAAGTATTATGATTGCCATTGTATAATATATATATATAAATAAATAAATATATATATATATATATATATATACACACACACATGTATATATATAATCTCTCTCTCTATATATATATATCTGTGCTTGTTATACTACTATTTTATATATATATATATCAATGTATGTTTACATACATATATATACATGATATATTTATGCATGAACATATATATATATAAATAAACATATATCTATATATTTGTATGTGTATATGTTTGTGTGTATATATATATATATATATACATACACACACACACATATACACCAGTCTACCCTATGCCCACATTATTACATGAGCTTCCTTAAGGATAGGAAGAAATAGCAAGGGTGTCCAGCTGTAAAAACAATTGCAGTAACAAATAAATCATACCAGCCCAGCCCACCACCTCAGATAGCAATGAAATATAGAGGTAAGACAGTAATAATAAAATAAATAAATACATAAAATACTATCTTATCTTGATATCTAAACATACAGGCAGGATATGATCCTTAAGCACACATCTATATTATTCTATTTTCTGTCTTTCAGTGTGTGTGTGTGTGTGTGTGTGTCTGTGTGTCTATGAGTGTGTGTGTGTGCACATGTGTGTATACTCACACAATTTTATCATCAATCCATTTATTTGCTTTACTTGGGCAATCTATCTGTGTATTTATCTACCTATCTAATTGTGTTGGCATCTATCATCCTACCTGCTTGTGTAATTATGTATGGATAATGTGTGCGGTGTGTTTATGTGTGTGTGTTGTTTGTATTTGCTTAATCACACAAAAATATTAAAGTGTTCTATGCCCCTTTATATTATTAATTAATTGTTTATCTATCTCTCTCTTTCTCCTTCCCTTTCTCTTTCTCCTTCCCTTTCTCTTTCTCTTTCTCCTTCCCTTTCTCTTTCTCTCTCTCTCTCCCACATGCACACACACATACAACATCATATATAAATTAATTTACGAATTATTTAATACAGTTACACACGTGTGTATGTAACCTTCACACACACACACACACACACACACACACACACACACACACACACACACACACACACACACATGCTTACACCAGTTTATATACTTACTTCACATGTACAAGCATTCACCCCCTCCTTCCCCACCCACATACAAACACACATAGATGCATGGCCGAACGCTCATTCACACTTGCACAAGACACGCAGCCGGTCATAAACATGCAACTGTGTGCAGGCGCAAGGATGTTGTTCCCATGGAAACAGTTAATCTCGTTAATTAGATGGCAAATGTGTGAGCAAATGAGTCATAGATAGTGATGTGGATATTTACAAAGTTATTATTACCATGGCAATGGTGATGGGAGAGTGGGAGGGATGTTGACAGATATCTGCTCCGCCCACCAATAAACTCCCAGAGTGTGACCTGCCGAAAACTAAGGCTACGTCAGGTCACTTCATTAATTTTCAGGAGTAACTAAGTAGTAAATATAATTCAAAAGAAAAAAGTCTACCAAGGGGAATAACTGAAGTGGGCCAATACCATGAATTTAGATCAGTAAGGTATGAAGTAATCTACTGAATTATGTGTATACATGAAAAAATAAATAAATAAAAATTCTCAATTAATTACAAATTTCCATCTTTGTAAGAGAAAGAAAACTAATACCTAGTGGTTAGTGTTAGAAATTCTGCAAGAAAGGGAAATAATTTCAAGAAATTGTTTCTAAGCTCATGATTAGAAATTTGGAGGAGGTGAGAGGGTTAGTTAAATTGAACTCAGTATTTGACTGGTACTTTATTTTGTGAAACTCAAAAGGATGAGAGGAGAAGCAGACCTCAGCCACATTTGAATTCAGAATGTGGAGAGTTGAAAGAAAGAAAAAGAAAAACTGCAAAGTATTTTCTCTGATGCTCTAAAATGATTCTGCCAAATCATCTTCTTCATAATATTGTTTGTAACGTAAGGGTTAAGGCTTAGAATTAGAGGAAGGTGAAGGAGGTCAGTTGATAAATGATACTAGCCCTTAAAAAAGATGGAAAGTAATATTGAAATCAACAGGATTTGAACTCGGAACATAAAGGGCTGGAAAAAAATGAGTGTTAGACACTTTCTTCAATGCTTTAACAGTTCTCTAAATTTACTATCTTAGATAATTTCAAGGAATTAACAATCTTTCAAAATTTATGGGATGAGGTGGTAGCACAATCTTCGAATGATGGGCCTCACAGAGGCAATGACATGCAACTGAGACCTTTGGAGATATGCTGTGCTTTGAGAAGACCTGTCAAGCCAAGTGAGATCATAGTCATGGCCGATACCAGTGTCATTTAACAGGCCCATTAAAAGCACCCTCCAGTCGTTGGGTGATATGCTGTGCTTGTGAAGACCTGTTGAACCAAGTGAAATCATAATCATGGTCGATGCCAGTGCTGTCTGGCACCCATGCTGGTGGCATTTATGTGTTGGACCTCATGGAGGCAGTGACATCAAGCTGAGTGAGATTGCACTTGTGGTCAATGCCAGTGATGCATAACTGGCCCTTTTAAAAGCACCCTTCAATCATTGGGCGATATGCTGTGCTTGTGATGACCTGTTGAACCAAGTGAAATTGTAGTCATAGCTGATGCCAGTGACTGGCACCTGTGTCAGTAGCACATAAAAAGCACTATTCGAACATTGGGTCTCATGGAGGCAGTGACAGGTGACCAAAACCGTTGGTGATATACCATGCTTATGTTGACCTGTGAAGCCAAGTGAGATTGTAGTCGTGGCTGATGCCAGTTTCAGGTCAATGGTACCCATGCTAGTGGCATGTAAAAAGCACCCACCACACTCTCAGTCAGAGTGGTTGGGGTAGAAACCTTGCCAAATCAGATCGGAACCTGGTGCAACTTCCTGGCTTACCAGTTTTCAGTCAAACTATCCAACCCATGCCAGCATAGAAAGCAGATGTTAAATGATGATGATGACACTTAGTGGGAAATGTAGTCTTTGTTTGTGGGAAAGGAGTACATCTATGGAGATATTTTAGCCATATTGGATCTCATCAGCATAATAAAGTTCACTGCAAGTGATGACAACTTGTTTTTACAGACAAGGAAAGCAGTTGTGAATAATTTTTGGCAAGTAAAATTTGCAAAAATCTTTTTAAAATATGAAAATAACCAAAATAACTAAAATGGACTGAGGGTGAGAAATACTAAATGACATATGCAATATACTAAATGACATATACAATATACTAAATGACATATACAATATACTAAATGACATATACAATAGAGCAAAATAAAGAAAATTGTGAAAACGAGAATTCTGAATATGACAATAATCTAAAGGTGAGAATAATTAAAGAATGAATATGAATGGAAGACTTCAATGGAAGACCAATGAAAGCACTCACCGAAACATAAAACTTAATTATGAAATAAGAACAATAAAAACCACATCACAAATTTAATGAAAACTGATGTAAATGCCAAGATTATCAAGGTAAATGAAACAATATATGCAGAAGAGACACTGTAGTTGCAAAGGAAAATTGGGTTCATTCTTAGATCTACTTATTCTGGAATATCTAAATGTAAAAAAACAAATACAGAATTAAAAAAAAACCAGGAAACAAGAGGAAAAAAAATCTCTCAATCCTTAATGAAATCAATAATGAAAACAAAATGAAAAACACAAATAATCCCAAAATATAATATAGCAAAACAAAAATGTACCTCAAATTAATGAATGTCTAAATCAAGAGATCCTTGTTAAACTGCAAAGAATCATTGGTATGAAAAACGTCAAGAATTCTTTAAATAAAACAAAAAAAAATTGATTCCAATTAAAATCGATTTTATCAAGATGTTGATAAAAGAAAAATAGACATCAATGCAATCCCAGCAGTGAGAGAAAAGGAATGTGAGAAGAGGGGTTGACGAGAATGTTTGAAAACAAGCGCAGCACCTGCACAGTTGTGGAGGGCAATATCAACTCAAGTGGTAGCTGAGATGCTAGGATAAAAAAAACCAAACAAACAAAAGGAACTGGGAAGGATGATAAGATCCCAGACTTTAGGGTGAAATATTTTAATAGGCATGCATGAAGTTCTGGCAAAAATATTTAGCATTTAATCAACCCCTATGACTAAATACACAGCAAGGTCCCAAATCTACAAAACCCAAAATTCATAGGATAGAATTTATATGATAGTGGAAATTTGAAAGTAAGAAAGGTAATTGCGAGAAATTGTTTTGAGAACCAGAAATTTGTGGGAAATTAGTTGTTGAAGTTGATTGAAGTACTTGACCAGAAGTTTATTTTGTTGGCCTAAGGATGATGAATTGTGGAGTGATTTAACAAGACTAGACAGGAAAATAAGGGGAATAATAACTGTATTTAGAATAACCCATTTGAGAGATTGTGTTTACTATGAATGGAATGACATAAGAGTCATCTATATCTAGAAAATTATTGTAAAATATCTGCTGTACAGCTAAAAAAATATGAAATGCAAGAATAAAGGGGAACAAATACAGAAAGAAAAAAACAAACAAAAGCATGCTTCTTGTCTTCAAGGAAAACAACTAATGCAAAACATGTTGTGAAATGAGAGATAGGGTGGGGGATGACTGATGATGTACAAGGAGGAGGTAGGGGAGTAGGAATGTATGTATGTTTATGTAGATATGACTGAGATGCAGCTTTCGAACAGTTGGAGGTTATGCCAGCATTAAAAAAAAATCTAAGAGAATGCCCAATGGTCACGTGAGCCATGTTATTTGGTGATGTTCAAAATTCAACTGGGCTGTTAAAAAGGGAGACTGAATGGGTGTACACTGCATTCCTTATAACCCTGATTTTGTTGACGCTGATATCAAAGCAAATTACTTCCTTCTATATTACAAGGAATTAATTATTTAAGAATTAAATGGTTAACAAGTCAATTCAGTATGCTTGTAGGGTTTTGAAAACTGCTTTGAGCAATGGAGTACACTAATTGAGTAGTTACACCTGATCATTGAGGGATAAAATACTTCAAGGTTTATAGCAAATAAGACTGGTTTCACAACAGGAATAATCAACGTCTACATAGTGATAATGATAAACCTCCATCAGGATAAGACACCAGTTTAGCACGGGTAACATTACCCGATGATCTGGTGGGATGTGACAATGGAGAGTATAGTGTTGTGTACAAAAAGGCGAGAGAAAGGATGAGAGATAAACTTCTACCAGGATAGGACATCAGTCTATCACAGGTAACATTACCAGATGATCTGGTGGTACCTAGGTGAATGATTGTTGTTATTTACTCCCGAATCAGCTCTAATTCACTTCGCCTCTGATCAAAGGCAACCCAAACATGACGATACCAGTTTTTTAGATTTTTTGTTTTGTTTTGTATATTTAGGACTAGTCTGTCTAATGTTTTGTTAAAACTACACAAGTCTATTTCGTAGATCTTTTATTCCAGATATTTTGAACAACGTCCAGGCATTTTCGACAACGTCTGTATATCCCTCACCATATTATTTGGAGGTATTAATCGGTTCGGAATGAGCTTTACTGGAAATGCCGTCAGTCGGGACTGACCGAGATACCGACAAAGTCACGAAGCTATTCTGCAAGAACTCGTTCAGTATCCAAGAATTGCTGACTTGGTGGAATTAACCAGCTGTTGCTATTCTAGCAAGAAGGATCTGGTTGGTTCATTATGATTCCTTACCTTTTTTTTCTGCCGTTAATCAATTGGAAAATATAAGGTCGTTATGTTTAACATTACGTCACAAACTGGGACAGACATTGAATTCATAACTGTTGCGAGATAAGATGAAACAAAATTGCCACAACAGTATTCCTGCAGGATATTGTAAAATTATTTAACTACAAACAGAAATAAAAGAAAAAAAAAGTTAAGTTCTAATTGTAATGATCATTAATAAAAAAAAAAGGCATTTCTGATGAATATAATGAATAAACATGAAATGCTTGCTACTGCATGGTCAATATTTCCGTTGGCTGAGTGTACATTCTCTTCAGATGTATTTAAAAAAAAAGCAAAACAAAATAAAATAAACTTTTGTTTGAATGGAAAAAAAAAAAGAGCACAAAAGCACAATAAAAAAAAAGCTAGATGAAGCAACAGTATTTGTCATAAACGGAAATGTCATCGCAACTGTAAACATAAAAGAGAAATATTTGACAATGAAAAACACGACGACGACGACGACTATGGTGGCATTAATAACACTGATGATTTCTAACATAAACACAGCGGGAACAATTCTCTCTTTGTGTGTGTGTGTGAGAGATAGAAAGGTCGAGGAAAAAAAACAGAAAGGAGAGACATAGAGAGAGAAGAGGAAAAAGAACAAAGTGGGAGAGAGAAAAACAAAGAGAGAGAGAGAGAGAGAGAGGGAGAGAGAGAGAGAGGGAGAGAGAGAGGGAGAGAGAGAGAGAGGGAGAGAGAGAGAGAGAGAGAGAGAGAGAGAGAGAGAGAAAAGAACTATAAGAAATAAAATGAATCCAATATTTGAATTTATTATTTGACTGGTATTTTCTTTCATTGATATTGGGGGTGGGTAAGTTGTAATAGAGACAGGGAGGCATAAATTGTTAATCGAAGGGAACAGACGATTTATATATCAACCTCTGTCCTCACCCCATCTATTACTTAACTGGTGTTTTCATTTCACCCCTTTGAAAACTAAAAGGTAAGGTTAAACTCGGTAACGTTTCCATTCAGAGTACAGGGGAACTTAATACTGTCAAATCTGCCACCCACCGTCTTTAAAGAACACCAGGGGATAGTTCAACAACCCTGCTTCTCTACTCGGAAAAATATCCAATAATACCGATTAAAAAGACTCAAATAGTAAAACAAACAAACAAAAAAAAACTGATGGAGAGTTTATAATACTGTGTAATGTTAATTGATTATATATTAGCAACAGTTAGTTTTAAACATATTTTAAGTATATAGGTACAAAGCCTAAAATTTGCAGGGTGTATTTTATTTCAATACTCAACTGGTACTTTTATTGATAACGAAGAGATGAAAAGCCAAGTCAACGTCTGCAAGTTTTAAATCCAGAACGTAAAGTGCCGGAATAAATATGACAGAGCATTTTTTGCTACGCTTCTAATGATTCTACCGATCCACCATTCCGAGCCAATAAATTCATGAATTTGTAAAGGTTCATGATTGCTGACGATCTGATACCACGTGCGGTTAATATTCATTTCACCGAAGTCGACTTTGCCTTTCATCCTTTCGGGTTGATGAATTAAGTACCAGTTGCATACTGAGGTTGAGCTAATCGACTCCCCCTCACCCAAAATTTCGGGCCTTGTGCCTAGAGTAGAAAAGGTTAATATTGATTTCAAATTTTGATACAAGGCCGGAAATTTCTGGGGAGAGTGTAAGTCGATTATATCGGCCCCAGTGCTCAACTAGTACTTATTTTATCGAACACGAGAGGATGAAAGGCAAAGTCGACCTCGGGAGAATTTGAACTCAGAACGTAAAGACAGGCGAAATACCGCTAAGCATTTCGCCCGGCGTGCTAGCGATTCTGCTGTTAATATTAACCAAAATCCGTTCTACCCGCCTCAAACAACAACAATAATGAACGCCAAACAATATAAATAAAAGTTGTATAATTGAGTCCAATGTGAAACCTCTCTCTCGGGTATTTATTTACGAATGATAACGTAGCGGCTAACATCTAGCTTTCGGCGCTTGGACCGTTGTATCCACCACCCTGATTGGTTCTTATTTGCGCGGCATTTGTCTCCAGTTCTGTTTCGCCCCAGGGTGCATACCGACCAATCGTGGCCTTCTGTTAAGGTCACGTGAGAGAGAGTTTTTCTGCTTTTTCCGGAGCCCTTTTTTTAATCTATAAATAACCCTCTTTCATCCACGCCAGTTTGTCTCAACTTCAGACCTCTCACAGGTCTGGTCGTTTGACCACACACCAACCAGCCACTTTCCAGCGACGACAACACCACCGATCTACTGTCTACAACAGTTCCGTTGCCAGCACCAACACCACCACCAGAGTACACGCTACCAACAGCAACCGCGGTTCCATCTCAACACTGTTTGTGTGGATTGTTTCCACCATGAAAATAACAGCCAGAACCAACCTACGAGGATCTTCTGTACCAAATAACCGGTCACAACATCGACGCTCAACTTCACACACAACATGTGACACCTCAGCTCTGCTATTCGGCCACGATCTCTTGCACAGATATTCTACCTACTGTGTAACTCTTCTATGAACTGGTATTTCTCTATCTTTGTGTTCAGGACTCTCTTAGTCTATGTTACAGACTCTCATTCCATGCTCTGTATTTCTCACTCACATACACACTTATTACTGTATACATACTATTGTTCATACGAAGGCTTGTCTTATGTATTGTATTGTTTATATTGCCGCATGTACGCACACACAGACACATAGACACATATCTCACTATGCTAATAAAACTTACTCTCTCTATATATCTAACGGTTCTCTCTCTCTCTCTCTCTCTCTCTCTCTCTCTCTCTCTCTCTCTCTCTTTCCGTGCTCGCATCTCACAAGCGAGCCTTCATTATGTCATATTACATGTTTTGTGTCGACCGTGCGACGCGTGAAAAGGAGCCTGTTTCCAATTCGTCGCCATCTCCTTTGGTTCGCACGGTCGTTTCCCTACAAGTCCAATGTAAAAATTAAAGGAGTGCATTCTTTGACCCTGATGTATAAATGGTCGGTAAAATAGAGCGAGGCAAAACTCGACTAGCAAAAACTAATAAACAGGTACCGGATGAAACTTAGGACATTTTGAATTAAAGATTCGGATTTTACTCTTGGAGTTTCGAAAAATAAAACAGATGAAGCCTAAATTGACTCGAGAAATATATTTCTATTATTTTACACACACTTTACAGCAGGGGTGGGGAAACCCCCGCCCGTGGGTGCAATTGCGCCCACGAGCACATTCTATTGCGCCCGCTGGCCGATATACTCGTATGTACAAAATATAATGAATTTTTCAATTACAAAATTTATACAATATTCACATGCCTATTTGCAACAAAGGTTGCGTTTCCACTGCGACTTAAAACGGTTAGAATCGAAGAGAAATAGTCTGGTAATTGCCATTTGACTGGAAATTTTGTTTTCTCTTTTGAACACATATTGCTAGGTTTGTACCACCCCCTTGAGACCCAACTACACTCAAGCTAAAAAATATAGAATACTTCATAAAGTAATATAAACGTCTTAAATTCAGTGGCGACATTAATGAAGATGTTACGCGTTAATTTAATGTGTTAAACTTATCTTTATTA
This sequence comes from Octopus bimaculoides, assembly GCF_046866305.1. NCBI lineage: Eukaryota > Metazoa > Mollusca > Cephalopoda > Octopoda > Octopodidae > Octopus > Octopus bimaculoides. The sequence continues at coordinate 376,708 of NC_142944.1, forward strand.
ATGTACATCGAATTATTAATAGATATATACAAGATTTACACAGATATAAAACCTTTTTCATAGGAAATTTTTGCCCGCGGCACTAAAAAGTTTCCCCGCCCCTTCTTTACAGCAACATTCCGCTTCCCATCATTTAAAATTTGGAGGAAAGATAACCTTATCTCAGTGAAACTTTGGATATTAGCTAAAAAAAAGTGTGAAAATGTGGCTCTCTTCTTTTTTCAGCTCCTTCATCAGACGAAAGACTATGTCCAAAACGTTATCACATTTACTTTATAACTTTTATTCCTTTCTTAAGCGTCAACCTAATAATATTTACTTTGAATGTCTCCTGACATTTGTTGTTTTCTGCTTTCGTTATTGATACACTCTTTGCTTTATGTGTGTGTGTGTGTATGTCGGAAGGGTCATTACGCCAATAATGATAAGAAGAAACTGTTGCACTGGTTCGATATCACTTTTTATTGTTAGTCAATTGGTTAGATATTTATCCAAATAACTAATCGATCGTTTTCTTAATGCACTAGTTTATATATATATATATATATATATATATATATATATATATATATATATATATATATATATATATATATATATATATATATATATATATATATGTATATATCGAAAATAAACCTATGTAACGCATATGAAATAAAGTAGATTGGAAAGCACAATGGAACAAAACCCCAGAGCGCACACACTGATCAACAAAAAGTGAATCAGAACAACACACAAAAATATAAATAAAAGGAAATATAAATAAAATTGATTTAGAAATAGGAAGTTATACGGTGGGAATCATGGGTATGATAATCTAAGGGGGCGGGTATTGGGTAATTAAAGAATTTTGAAAAATCGATTTTCCTAGGAACCTCTCAAGGATAAAACTATAAAACAGAAGTAAAGTAAAGTTCCTATGTCACAGACTCATAGAACCGGTTTCCCTGGTGTAATCATATTCCCCACCTGGATGGGACGCCGGTCCGCCGCAGGGTAGCTCATTTTTGCCAGCTGAGTGGACTGGAACAATGTGAAATGAAGTGCTTTGCTCAAGAAAACAACACATTGCCGAGTCAAGAAATTGAAACTACAATCTTACGATCATGATGCTGACACCCTAACCACTAAGCCACGCACCTTCACTATAGAATAACAGCAACAATAAAAATGCTGACCATCAAAAATTCAATGAAAGTAGACACGGTTAACAATATCACCAGGTTAAATAAAATAACAAGCAACTGCCAATGTGGTTGCAAAGAAAAGTGGTTACTCCTTCAGATCTATTTATAGAAGAATATCAAAACATCAAGTAAACTAACATGACAAACATACAGAAGCAAATAGAAAACAAGAGGAAAGATGTCACGATCGTGGATAACATCAATAACGAAGACACAAGTGGAAAAAAAACTTCAAAAACATACAATATAACAACAACAACAATAAATGCCCGGATGCAGTACCAGGCAGTGGCTCTCATGGCTTCTGATCTTAATTGATTGGAAGTGTTATCATGTACATTGTTTTGTCTTGATATAAAAGACGGACTACAACAAATATTCTGCTCAATGCCACAGATTTGCTGGTCAGTTGTTTGACCTTAACCAGTTGAGCATGTCCCTTGGTGGCTGACGATATGTGCATCTCTGATCACGAGCAGAAGTAGTGGGGGAGCATCATAGCCATGTGTTGAGAGGAGTTCTTTGGGGTTTGAAAAAATCACCTTTGGAAACATGGGTGTTTTGCTCAACATACTTAAACAAACCTTATTCAGGGACCTTTTGACCAGGATGGGCTACTCGACCTGAAGAAAATTCTAACTGGGCTCCACCTGCAAGCTCATGCGCTGTTTATCTTAATATGAGATCACCATGTCACGCACACATAGTTGTGATGCATGTGCTTGGTGTACCCTTATCAGACGGGTAGTCATGATGGGTATAATGGGCTTCGCATATTTGTACCCCAGCCTAACTTTGATGGCATGCACTTCTCTCTCACTCAATAATAACAATAATAATGATAATGATAATAATAATAATAATACAAAAATCGCCACGATGGTGTAGAGCAGTGTTTACATTGGAAAATATGTATACACTACAAAATCAGCACTCCTGCTTACTGGTATGGACATTATTCTGAGCCAGTCATTGAAGGTAAAAATGGCACTATCCTCTGGGATTTTCCAATCAACACCGACAACGATCCAGGCTAATCGACCAGACATAGTCATTAAAGACAGAGAAGACAGTACTTGTAGACTAATAGATGTGTTCCTACTGATAAAAATGTATCTGTAAAGAAATTTGACAAATTAAGTAAATATAAGGACCAGGAAATTGAAATACAAAATAAGTGGCATCTTAAAGTGAGAACTGTTCCTGTTATTGTGGGTGCCCTAGGTATGATAAGAAAGGGATGCCAGAAACATCTAGATAAGATCCCAGGAGAACCATGTCTCAAAGAAATCCAAAAGATTGCGCTGAGAAGTACTGCCCACATCCTTAGAAAAACCCTATCATTTTAAATGTTTGTATTGTATTACATGAAGATATTTCACTACCTTCCCTCCCCAAGCTTTCAGTCATACTGTAATATCTCTTATTCTTCACTCGCCCTAGGATGCTGGGTGTGTCTCGGTGAGTGGTTGTAACAAGCATGCAGATTAAAAGTAAATAATAATAATAATAATAATAATAATAATAATAATAATAATAATAATAATAATAGAAGTCTAAGAAAACTGAAGAGCGTCTGAAAGAAGAGATCTTTGTTAAATTGTAAAGAAATTGATGCCATGATTTTTATCAAGAACAAGAAAAAAAAAAAGGAATCAATGTAGCACTGACAGAAAGAGAAGTAAAATTTGAAGGGGAAGGAGGAGGAGGATTGGCATAGAAGGACTCAGCACGGACAAAACTGTTCAAAGCAACAGTTACGGCATATTAATAGTTGCGGGAGGAGACAAGAACGGAAGAAAAAGCTCAGATTATGTAAAGTAGCTTGCGCCGAAAGATTATGAAACGTGGACCAATATTTTCCCATCTTCAATATTACTTTATTTCGTTTAAGACGACAATGACCACAAATGTTTTCAGAGTGACATGGTCGTCGAAAGATATATGGCCGGCAGCTGGATTCCAGCTCACACAACACATACAATACCCAACACTATTGCCACAACACAATCACAACCTAATAAAATAACACAATCTACTCATCATACATTCTACACAATCAACACCTGACATTATGCTAACCCACACAACATATTCTACACATATATTGGTCAATAGTATAACATGACTCTTATTCAGCACAATCACCACTCGATACTATAACGTATACACAACACAATCGCAACCAAATAAACAGCACAATTTAGAAAGCAAGTTTTCTGTACTATCTTTTCTTAAATAACCTTCCCATATGGTCCCTTTATTACCAGATGTATTTTCTTGCGGCCCTCTTTCAGTGGTATAAATATCAGTGAGTAACAAAATAATAAAATCCGTATGTGTGATTATATATATAAAAAATATACAATTTACAACAAAAACAATACAAAACTTTATCAGCCGCACAGAACAAAACATAAAACAAAAATTTAAAAAAATGGTAACAAGGAATATCTTCCGTTGGGTGTGAGTGTTTGTTTTGGCACAATTTATCAAACTGCCTCTTGATATTTGTCAGTGATGATATTCAGAAGGGAATTTCTACGTTTTTTTAATGTTGAAAGGCATTTTGTCTTTATTGTTTTCAGAATCGAAAAGGTAGATTCACATGAATACAAGGAAAGGAATGGTGGAATTTAGTACTGGAAATTCTGATTTCACAATTCGGGGGTAAAAAAATGCACACATTTGGTTTTGAAAATTCAAGCTAATGACTTTGATTTTTCAAAGATGAATTTTCGAATCATTTGCAAAACTCTATCTATGTATAATTTCAGTGATTCTACCTTTCAGTTGACAAATACAAATTATTCATCATCGTGAATTATGTTTCTTAGTTTTAATTAAATATGACGCTTTCACGATGCCCTTAATTATTTTTCTTGAACCAAGGTATGCTTAAAAAAAAAAAAAAAAAAAAGAAACAACAATTTTTATAATTTTGAAGATTTCAGTTACCTTTCGAAAAATTAAAAAAGACTACACATAAACAAATAAATAAAATAAACAAAAAAACGGTAAAGATTTGCCCGAATAAGAAACATGACAAATATCAAAATATTTTAACCAACTTCAAACATCCATTCACCAAAGCATTCGTTAGAAATTAAGCAGACCGGACGGTGCTCATAGTATCCAAGTGCAAAAGGAAATTCATATTGCAAAAACAAATAAAGAATCGGATATTATTTATTGGACTTAGGAGTTTGTCACACACTTGTCACATGATCTCAACAAATACAAACCTTGACAACACGGCTCACTGCCTATATGTGTGTGTGTGTGTGTGTGTGTGTGTGTGTGTAAAATGGGCTTCCACACTTTCCGTCTACAAAATTCACTCACAAGGCACTATTCAGTCTGTAGCTAAGCCCCCCCCCCCCCCGGAGCAATTCTTGAGTTTTCCACACCCCAGGATTATACAACAGACCTAGAAGTGACGCCCCAAGAAAGGCGTCGCTGATGGGACAATTCAGATTGTTCTCAAGGACACCCTGAATTGCTTCCAAGACAACGACAAGTTTATTACCAAATTTCTCTACGATGTATCATATGAGACAGAGGTCGTTCTAAGAGTTGCACAGGTTAGAGCGGTGCCAACATTACTACCGACGATGAACGCCAAGCATTTTGGGAACATCTTAATTAAATTAACTTTACGTTCAACGGAATTATGGGCATGAAATTATCACAGATGATCTCTCTTTTCGCGTTTTCCCTCTGCAGTGCCATTACTACAAGGCTCAGGCAATTGGCAAAGTTTCAAATCTATTGCTAATTGTCACAGACGTTTGCCAAGAATATCAAGTTAACACATAACTCGTAATGCTGACCATCTACCCCCAGCGATTTTTTCCTTGCACAACTACTCAGTAATCCCTGCATCTTGGCTACTGTTATTGGCTTTTCTCGGTGCTTCATTTTCACCGATGAGAGTTACGACAAGTGTTAAACACAACCGTCTTCAGTCCACTGCTTTCAGAAACAATCTGGCAAATATCACTGAAAAAACATCGGACATTGAATAGTTCATCGAACAACTTTCGTTCCGCTGTACCCACCAGAGTATGTTCTCGAACAAAGCAGAAAAATGACTGAGCGTCAATTAAAACATAGTAGGCTGGATGCGATCTTAACAGGGCTTTATAAACTGACTAGACAATCCGTGACCCGTTGGGTCACCGGGGAAGTCTGAGTTTCCTAGCAACGGAGCTTTGTTTCGTGTTTGTTTTTTCTCTTCCCTGTTATTTCGCATGCTTTCAACGAATGTGACATCGAAATCACGTATAAACGGCTCCTTTCCCCAGTAATGGAAAGATTTGGCTGCTATTTCTTGCACGTCCTCCTACCAGGTGACAGGTATTTCGAGTCGTTTATCGCAAATAGCTGTTTTTTGTAGTAGGGCGTGCTAGAAATAGCAGCCAAATCTTTGGAGGCGTGACACGTTGAATACACTCGGAAGAAACCTATGGGGAAAAAAAAAACTATTTCGCACCGAGGTTACGAACGGGTCTTTTACGAAATATTTACCGTATTTTTAAAGTCATTTTCACTTTAAAATATTTTGCCCATCATAATGTGTCTAATGGAAAAGTTAGAGTTTCTTCCCTTTCAGGGTTAAGTTATTTTCGGAGTATTTTCCCATTATGCACTGTTTTACTCCCAAACTTCGAATATCTCAATAACCATTGGTCCGATTTACGCGAAACTTCCGTTCGTATTCACATTTCAGGGGCACTTTACTTTCAAAGCATTTTCCCATTATGCGCCAGTTTGGCTGTGTAACATTGCAAGCAAGCATTTTTAATGTATTATAGATAACTAGCTTCACCACCTCCATGTAATATGTTCAATCGCTATTTCTTAGCTAAACCTCATCGACTCTAAATTTTCTTTTTAAAGATCCCTCCACCCACTGCTGCTGCTGATCTTCCTCATGAAATTCAATCCAACCAATTCGCTGATTTTATTTTTGAAAACCTTAAAAAAGAAAATGACACGGTCAGCTTCCGATAGTTCCATTTTTGTCCAAGTGCAGTTCACAAAGCCGTGCTCTTTGCCGAAAAATTCGAAATTGTGGACACCTCGTTTATGCTAGAGACCCTTATACGCTAACTTAGCAAAAAATAAATAGATACTACTTGGATAACCTAATGCGTTTTCCTTCAAACCTACATTGGCACCTTTGGGATATCGAGCTGGTACTTAGACTATTGCAGGAACTTACCATCCAACCAAATTTGCTCAACTTCTGAACCTCTTACTTTTTAACTGATTATTTTCACACAACCCTAGTATGTGTATTAGATGATGATAATGATGCTACAACTCCTCCGCCTCCTGCCGTCATCACCACCACTACCGCCACCATCACCACCAACAACAATATTCCTTTCTACTATTGGCGTAGTCTTAATCTTTTATCTTTTACTTGTTTCAGTCGTGAGATTGTGGCCATGTTGGGGCACACCTTGAAGAATCTTAGTCGAACGAATTGACACGAGTACTTATTTTTTTAAAAGTTTCATACTTATTATTTCTATCAGTTATTTTTGCCGATACAGGGGTGTACACACACCCACACCAGTTGCCAAGCGGTGATGGGGCACACACACACACACACACACACACACACACACACACACACACACACACACACACACATCCGAGTTTGTATGGTTGTGTTTAGAAGAATATATCTTAATCAATGAAATTCCAACTTAGTCTGATTTCCATGTTTTATTATTTTACAATTTTTACAATTTTACAATGTTGAAACAAAGTAGTACTTTCATACGTTATGCAATCACCAGGTTTATTTAGTGATAGTCCTGTTGCACAATTGACAGAGTTGTCAGTTGCAGAACATGACTGTCGCTAAATAAACCTGATGATTGCGTAACGTATGAAAGTACTAGTTTGTTTCAATATTGTAAAATTGTAAAATTGCAAAAATTGCAAATAATAAAACATGGAATCAGACTTTTCATTATATATATATATATATATATATATATATATATATATATATATATATATACATACATATAACGGGCTTCTTTCAGTTTCCGTCCACAAGGCTTTGGTTGGTCTGAGGCTTTAATAGAAGACAGTTGCCCAAGGTGACACGCAATAGGACTGAACCCAGAACCGTGTGGTTGGGAAGCAAACTTCTTACCACCTGTGCCTGAAATTTTTGTTTAGAAGAGGGGATAAATCGATTGCATCGACCTCAGTACTCAACTGGTACTTATTTCATCGATCCTGAAAGAATGAAAGGCTAAGTCGACTTCGGCGGAATTTGAACTCAGAACGTACTGATGGACGAAATGCCGCTAATCATTTTGTCCGGTTGCTAATGATTCTGCCCGCTGGTTGCCTTATCAACAACAATAATAATGACAAGTGTTTCAAATTTTGGCACAAGGTCAGCAAATTTAGGGCAGGGTTTCAGCCGATATTATCAACTTCATTGTTCAACTGGAACTTTATTTTACTGACTCCGAAAGGATGAAAAGATAAGTTTGGCCTCGGCAGGATTTGAACTCAAAAATAGCAAGAGCAAAATACCACAAAGCATTTGTTCCGACGCTCTAACGATTCTGCTGAAGATGATGATGATGATGACGATGATAATGATTTTGATAAAGGGGAAGAGTGGGTGGCAGTATAGTGGCAGTGGCTGCAGTAATGACAGTTATTCTTATGCTAGCCACAAAGACGCTCTGAATACGTGATAAAGTAAATATACAACGCGAACAAGAACACACAAACGCACACACACATCTATGTTTGTGCGTATACAGAGTAAAATGTAAACATGATTTTAACAATGAGTCATCTAAAAGAATTGACAATAGTAACCGAATATGAACAGCAATCAACGTGATATTAAAATTAATCCATTATAAAACGTATATAAAAAATATGAAGTGCATGTATGAATAATTACAAGTGAAATGTATAAATACGAAATATGAATATATAATAGATCATTCTATATTCATTCTACGTAAGTGTGATTAGAGACAATAATTGCTTGACATTTTCGAATTATACGAGTCGAATAATATTTATAACTTGGTCAGTTATACACAGATTATGAGTTTCAGCTCGACATTGCAAACCTATTAAACATTCGTCAGTAAACAGAACTCCTGCTCACTACTACGGTGAACTGAGACCTAATTTCTGAATAATGAAGTAAAAATGGTAAGGCTGCGTCGTGGTCAAATGCAAAATTAATAGTTTTATAAGCTCAAAGATCCACAGAGGTGATGATTATAACTCCAGTTTCTGTAGCGTTAAATGGATAGATGAGACATTTTCGGAATCATCATAATCATCATCATCGTCGTCGTCATTATCATTAATATTGGTTTATCATCTGTTTTTCTTTGCTGGCATGAATTGGATAGATCTCACTAAATATCATCAATAATCGCCATCAATTTTTACATTTAATCATTTCCTCTGAGTGACCAACCAGTCTGAGATCTAATCTCAGCACTGCTTACCGCGGCGAGCTGGCAGAATGGTTAGCACGCGGGGAGAATGCTTAGCGGCATTTCGTACATCTTTACGTTCTGAGTTCAAATTCCACCGAGGTCGACTTTGTCTTTCATCCTTCCGGGATCGATAAAATAAGTACTAGTCGTGTACTGGGGTAGATGTCATCGACTTACTCCTACCTCAAAATTACTGGCCTTGATTGAAACCATTATTAAAAAGTGACGAGCGGGCAGAATCATTAAGACACCGGACAAAATGCTTAGCGGCATTTTGTCCGGTTTCACGCTCTAGCTTTAAATTCCGCAGAGGCCAATTTCGTCTTTCATACTTTCAGGTCGATAAAATAAGTATCAGTCGAGAATTGGGGTTGATGTAGTCGACTAGCCCAATTCCCCAAATCCCAGAACTTGTCCTTTAGTAGAAACAAAAGAAATTTATTTTTAAGGGGTAGGTTGGGATCCTTTACATCTAGATGGACTGAATATTTGACAGTTAACTAACTTGACTATGGACACAACGAACCTCTCAATTAATCGTTCGGTACTTTATTGGGTCGGCCATCAATCGTTGGGCAATATTTTTTTCTTTTTGATATCTAGGAATCGTATTTAGTCAGCAGCCATCATAACGTCTGTTGACTCGAAATTTCAGATAAACTCAATGAGGGGTGGAGGATGCTCCAATGACTTGATTATAGTCTAAAAATTAGCAAAGAGGACTTACTTGCTCGTGAATATCCAAAGGAAAATATGCAGCCATCTGCACCACTGACCACACCCTGAATAATATCTGTAAGGGTACTTGCGCAAATCTCCGTCTGAAAGAAAATAAATACATAAATAAGTAAATGAAAATAGAAAAGTGAAGGGGTAAGGAATTCCTATAGTAAGGAAGATGGTCTGTAACACTGACCAATCCGACTTTGTTGCCAATCGCTATATTGAAAGATATGTCAACTTGATAACTAAAAGGAAGAAGTTAAGGATGTATGTATGCTGATGCTAGAAACAATAACGAAATCTCTCTCAAATTTATTTACAATCCACTACTTTTTTAAAAAGCAGCAGGCTGGTTAATGGAATCCAAGATATATTACGTTTGAATAAAGATTGGATAATCACAATTGTACCACCTTTGATCAAAAGACGGCCGAATCAAGTCTGGTTTTACGCTCAACAATAACAACAACAACATCAACAACAACATTTGCTGCTGCAGCCACCGCCGCCGGATTGTTTTAAAGTAAGATAGTATCTCAAGCCATCATGAGCGTTGACAGCTGGCGTTTGAGGTTAATAGTTTGCGAAGCGCTCGGTGGACTGGAACAATATGATATAAAGTGACCTGCCTAAAGACACAACATACCAACTGATCTGGAAATTGAACCCATGACCATACGACGGTGAGTTCAACAATCTAACTAATAAGCCATGTGAATTCACAAGATATTGTGTGGTATTGTCCACATACACCGACCATCCCTGTCCTAAAGGTCTCTCAAAGACGTCACACTTACAGCATTATGTTCTGCCGTCGATATAATTGACCCCTGTACCTCACTGGTAATCGACTGAATAAATCCAAGTATATGACTGGTACTTACCTGTAATCGACTTTGATTTCATTCCAGTACATAAATGCATATTAGTACGGTGCTCAATTGTTTCTACAATACTTTTTAATCTTTTATTTGTTTCAGTCATTTGACTGTGGCCATGCTGGTGCACCGCCTTTAGTCGAGCAAATCGACCCCAGGACTTATTATTTGTAAGCCAAGTACTTATTCTATCATTCTCTTTTGTCGAACCGCTAAGTTACGGGGACGTAAATACACCAGCATCGGTTGTCAAGTGATGTTGGGGGGACAAACACAGACACACAAACACACACACAGTCACACACACATATGTATATGTATACATGTATGCTACTCTATCTCTTTCTCTTTCCCCCCCCCCCCCCTCGTTCTTCCTCTGTACTACTACGTATCTCGCTTTACCCCTCTCGTTCTTCCTCTGTTACTACTACGTATCTCTTTTCCCCCCTCGTTTTTCCTCTCTTTCTCTTTTCCTCTCGTTGCTCACCTATTCTTCTACTTCCTCCCTCTGTTTCTCTCTCTTCCCTTTACACCGGCATGGTCACATGCTTCCGGTCAATAATCCTTTCCTTCCTTGGCTTTCGCCAAGCAACGCACGCACCACTTTGTCCCTCTCGGGTCCGTGCCTCATCGCGTTCTTACACACATAATTTTTCTCGTCTGGCCGTAAAGCCTTTTCTGTTTGTTTTCCTGTCTTGTTTTTTGTCCGCCACTACATTCCTCCATGGCTAGATTTAATTTGCGTATACAAATTTAATCTGCGATCCATGGGACGAGCCGTTTTAGCGATGCGTCCTGCCCAAGCTCGTCGAAACGCCGGTGTTAAAACGTGGGTGGCTGATGAAGGAGATGTTCTCTATGTGGCTCGTGTGTTCTCGTCTACGTTTGTTTGCAATGTCCTGTACCCAGATATGCACCTATACATACAGGTGGATGTCGGTATGCACATACCTGTACGTATATATGCATATACTCATTTACTATTTGTATATACATACATACATACATACATACATACATATATACCATGTGGTTCGTAAGCAAGCTACTTACCACACAGTCACTCTTACTGACAACAATAACAATAGCAATTGCAGCAGCTGTAGGGGAAATACAGAAAGAATATAAGTGTTGACTACTACTACTACAACTATATTACTCCCAGCACCACTACCACCACCAACACTACAAGCACCAATACCACCACCAGCTAGCCGAACTGATGACACAGTTCCGTGCTTGTACTTATAACGTCGCGGGTGGTCGTCTCACACAAACACAGTAAAACTCAAATGCAGGCGAAACAGTTTTGTAGACTGACTGAAGCCTACAGGAAAGACTTCACAAAGAATTGCTGAACTGACAAAGAAGTTCCACAAAGAATGTTATCCAGAGTGTGGGAGTGTGGGAAAAGAAAGCTTTAGGGTGCTAAATTTGACATGGCGGAAGTTGAATTTCGGATCAGGATGCAGCTGCAACCAGAGGACCTCAACTTTAGAAAGTGTTCAAAATGAAAATATTACAACAAAATAATCACTTTTACAAGAAGACAAGATGAGTATTTTACTGTCGGAGTTCTTTTAACAGAATCATCTTCTAATAACGAAGCTGGAACATTCCAGAACGATGCTCTTAAGGAATGAAATTATTTATTATAGCAAAGCTGTTTAAATTCGACAGAGAGTATAAGTCTTTCAATATTAAACACCAGTAAAAAGGCGGCAAGCTGGCAGAGTCGTTAGGAAAAATACTTAGTGGCATTTTGTTCGTCTTCATGTTCTGAGTTCAAATTCCGCCACTTTTATCCTTTCGGAGTCGATAAAATAAGTATCAGTTAAGTACTTACTCCTTCCCTGAAATTGCTGGCCTTGTAGCAAAATTTGAAATCAATATTAAATACCAGTGATGACTTTTAAGATGGTGAAGTTATGTAAGCCACAAAAAAAAAAAAAGCTAAAAAACTAATAAACACGCATCGAATCCTGAAAAGATCCACAACTAAACAGAGAGTCTCAGTGTCTTATGCACGTCGTTAACTGGTATACAAAATGACGTTATTAAAAATCTATGCAATGCCTCTCAGAGGCTCACAATTGGAAACGTATTCTTTATTTCAAAAAAAAAAAAATAAAATAAAAGAAGCAAGAACACTGTGTATAACCCCCCCCCCCAAAGAAAAACTACTCCATGGTAAGAGTTAGCCATGTAGAATGTACAACAGATGTCGTAACAAACAAGTTCGACACCATCTTGTGAGAAGAAAGGAATCTCAATTTTGAAAGGTATCTCAATAGTCTTTAAGCTATCTGTCACAGCTTTTCTGTGTGTTTTTTTTTTTTATAGCACTGAGGAATCTGTTTATCAGAAAGAAGAGATTTAGTTCTGTGGCGGAACTAGAAAGTTTTGAGGAACAGAGGCCATTGTAGTAAGGAACCGGTACATATGTGGGTAACGTACTGTATTATGTTAGTGAATCAACCTTTCTTTTTGGATGCTGACCAGAGTGTTTGTCTGTAGCATCACCACGTGTGTACGGCTCATGTGGTGCTGCTACATAGCACAATGTAGCACAGTTCCCACATGTAGAAGCAGTATTCTATTGTAGATTTCATTTTAGATAAGTAAAAAGTGAAAAAAAACAAAAACAAAACACTGGATACTCAACTTGATCAAAAATATATTCTAAAGACAGATGTTGATATAAACAGCAAAGAACTGGAACTGAAAGCGACAGAGTCTCGGTTTAAATATATCCTGGAAACTGCCACAAACACCAGAGGACTAAGAATCATGGGATATATGGCTATGAACACAGATAAAGCCAGGGCAGATAATTAACCAGACATAAGACTTCACAATAGCAAAGCAAAAACCAGACATTCTCATTGATGTCTCGATCCCAGGCAAAGCAAAAGAAACAAAAACAAATAAAAAAGAAAAAAGGAGTAAAATAGTCGGTTTTGTGATTGAGATGAAAAGAATTTGGAACACAATAGCGAAAATAGTGTTAGTTGCCATTAGAAATATCCGTATACCAAATTCTGTATAAATGGATGAAAAAAAATGTGTAAAAAGTCTGATCAGATAGAAATAATAAAAACTGAAAATAACCAGTTTGTCCCATTAAATGAAACGGAATTATTCAGGGTTAATTTGTGTGGCGGAAAGAAACCCTACTTGCTGACACACGATCGAAATTCAGTGAAATGCTAACGAGATTTGGATACTTGGCAAAAACTAGCAAAAATATCATAAAATATAAAGAATACAAATATTAGGAGCGGTGGTTAAAAAAAAGGCCTTGTGGTATTTGTTCCGGGCCATTACATTTTGAGTTCCAATACTGAGCAGACTTTACAGTTCATCTCTTCGGAGGTGATTAAATAAAGTACCAGTTAAGTCTTAGGGTGACTGTAAACGACTAATCCGCTCCCCTTAAATTGTTGGCTTTGTCCAAAATTACAAAGAATTATTATCAACAACAACAATAATGATTTTTGATTTATACATAATGCCGTCAATGTTAAGGAAAGGGAGTTAGCCGACTGCCTCGACCCCAGCACTTGACTGGTGCTTTATCGATTGTGAAAGGATGAAAAGTAAAGTTGACTTCGGTAGAATTTGAACTGAGAATGTAAAGAGCCGGAAAAAATACGTCAATGCATATTTTTTTAATGTTCTAACGATTCTATTACCTCGCCGTCTTAACAACAACAAGAACAATAACAATAATAATAATAATAATAATAATAATTTGTCTTTCACTAAGCACAACGGCCCTATAACTTTAGAGGGCAATATTTATCAAGAAATACTATCACGTAATAATATTTTCTTTATTCGTCATTAGGGGCCCGTTCACACAAACAATAAAAACTGTAAAAAAAAAAGCACCCACGCGCTTACAAACGTCCATAAATGAGCAAAAGCAAAATTATACTAGTCTAATGTAATAAGAATTACTGAATTTTGTTATTTTAAACTTTGATACTTATTTTGGAAAAAAAAACCATTTAATTAATTATGTCCATATGATATACCATTTTGTAGCACAGATTTCGAGTTATTAATTCATGCTAATAGTTTTGTGTTCGCTGTTCTTGCTTATTTTAGTCTGTCAACTAAAGAAGGAAAATAAAAGCAAACTCACTCGATTTTATTGTAAGAGTTCAAAACTTAAGGCAAAACAACGGAAACTGGTCACAATATCAACCAAACATTTGGTCAAAAGACCATTCGGAAGAGTTCAACATTGGTTTTTTAAAAAATTTCGTAGTGGAGACGAGAAGTGAGGAAAGGTATCAGGCGAACTTTTGCGATTGAAAACGACTAATTCTCTTTTACAAGCTACGCAGATTTTGGCCGACAAGTGCCTACAGTGTGATGATACCCCAGCCATGGCCGTTTGATGGCCGCTAATTTTCTGGAATTACCTGCTCTTTTCATCGGCATTGTTTCATCGGCATCTCCGTCCTTCTTATTAAGAAGTTAGATGGGATTAGGGTTATCAGTTTAATCATCGGCCATGCACAGACTGTACTAGCTTATACCAGTAATAGGTCTCTGGTCATCAATACTCTTGACTCCCATATGCATGGTGTTTGGGTTAAATTTGACAGTTTGCATAAAATAATTTCAAATAATTTCAACTAGATTATGGCTGAGAGACATCAGTTTACGCGAAATAGCCATCCTCAGCTTCACCACAACCCCAAAATGGCTCTGGAATCTGGCACATGCATTCCTCACTGTGTTCTTGAGAAGATCTTTGAACACCTACTTAATATTGGTTGCAAGCTGAGTAGTTGGTGCCTTTTTCAACTGTGCCTCACACATAATAATTCATGGGGTTACAATCGAGGTAATTACGAAGCCATAAATTAGGACTGATGAAGTAGAAATTCTCCGACAACTACTTCTGATTCTTTCCGGAGGCATCGGAAGGAATCAGATCCTGTTTCCACACATAACCTTCGAACAGCAATCCTCTCCAGCCTGGGATTGAACACAGTCTCCAGCAGCTTCATATAACCATCTGAAATGAGCCTAAGGTCCTACTTATCAGTTGTTGGATGAATTCCAATGTGCAGTCAGAACGCCTGCTGCGTCTTTTCTGCTGTCTGCGGTTTTATAGCCTCCATTGTAGCTGTCCATGTCACGTCTTACAAGCTTTTACAGAGTAGACGGAGCATTGGGCAGTAGTCGTGATGTTGGCTCTTTGATACCCGGCGCGTATCATCATGATACAGGTAACTCTTTTCTAATATTCACATGGCTTCCAATTTTCCATATCTAATAACTTTTTCTCAGCCCAAAACTTTACTCTTTATGCTATCCAACACAGTTTGACTGTTCACCTATATATGTCAATATGTTTCTGAAAATAGGAGACAAAAAGTTCGTCAAATTTGACCCAAACGTCCTGTATATGAAAGAAAGGTGAAAGAAGTGAATGCTTGGACTATGGGGGGATTTCTCTATCTGATATAGTCGGGATGATCCTCTTAATCATCATCTGAATGAAAAAATTCAACGTAGAAATTTTTATTGAAACTGAATGTGGATTCAGAATGCATGGATATGGTTTTCTGCCTCTGGTATACCAGAAGAAATTAGCAGAACCGAACAAAATACATTTAATGATAGCTACCCATAAGATTCGGATGCCAGGAAAAATTCACTTACATGATAGAATCCCTTTACTTTAGTTCGAAGTCCCTGATTACGTCAATGAATCTAAGCCCTTTGCGTCTTCGTAGGACAGGAAAATTGAAGTATGGATGAGTGCTAATGCCTGACGTTACTCATTATATTTGCCAGTGACACTCGAGGAGGCAATTAGAATCTTAACTGAAGTTCTATTTGTAGAAACAAATAGTCAAAACAAAGACCAATACCATGACTCTATTACTGAGATTATTGCTTACTGATGATAAGAACTGAAATGGAGTTTTCTGTCTGCATACGAGTGAATAGCGGTCTGTCGAACCTATGCTGACAAAGAGATCCGTTTGGAAGTTCTAGAATATATATCATATATATTGTAGCATTTCTCTTCGCTGACGACTCATGTTGTGACTCTTTCTCTGGAAGACATTCAGAAAAATTACGCATCATTTTGAATGTGTGGCAATAGACATCTCTCTATCGATTTACATAATGAAGAATGATGCCATGTATCAATCTGAATCTGAGGTGCCGAAATATCTTGATCTCCAATCATCTTGATCATGAATCAGTGTTTAAAGGTAATGAAGACGTTCGTATATTTAGGCAATAGGATTTCTGAAGCTAAATGCTTGGACTTAGAGAAGGCTCGCCATATACAGTCTGCTACTGTTGGTTTTGGGAATCTCGGAAATCGACCGTGAAAATAACGAGGAATCAAGCTGTAAACAAAATGGAAACTATACTAATCAGTAGAACTAGTACGTTTGTTCTATTCTTTTCAAATGTAAACAATGCATCGTGGACAAATTAAGAAACTGATGAACTACCAAACACAGTCATACTCAATAGTGAGCTGAAATAGAGAAGTCGTTATAGGAAGGCCTCGAAATTCCATTATAAGGATGCGGTTAAGTACCATCTTACAGAAGCGAGTGGCCTGATTTCGGTTTTATAAGGTAGGATAGTGAATGAAATCAGAGAGAAAAGGTGAAAAAGATAGAGAGGAGAAAAGACAAAGTAACGAAAAAGAAAAAGGAGAAAACGTTAGATTCTGCGATAGTTGGTACAGGAATGGTTTTACCTGCACCTTTGGTCTGTAACTCCATGAGGGAGACCACTATCAGTTATGGAGTAGCGATGTGAAAGAAGTATTTTCTGTAATTAAAGTCATACTTGATGTGACAATCGACGTCGTCGACGACGACGACGACCTCGACGATGATGATGACAAGGACGATGACGACAACGATGATGATGACGATGACGGTAATGACAATGCAGCTGCTGATGGTGATGGTGACTACGACGATGACTATTTTCATGTATGCCCTGACTTGGCTTGGTAGGTATCACGGCAATGCATTGTCAAATTCAGTGGTAACCCAGCCTAAACAGGCACACTTCAAAATAGACATCGTTGTTGTCGTCGTCGTTGTCACCATCACCACCACCACCACGATCACCACCACCACCACCACCATCATCATCATCATCATCATCATCATCATCATCATCATCATCATCATCATCATCATCATCATCATCAGCATCAGCAGCAGCACCGTCAACGTTACCGCCAACATAATCTCAATCATCGTCGCTGCCGAAGCTAAATAAACTCGGGGCTAAATAAACAGCTGACTTATCACGCACATTCGGTGCATTAATGTCGGTTTGTATTTTATTCCAGCATCAAATGTACGTCATAGATTTTATAACAGTCTGTTCGTCTGTCAATCCCTCTACGTAGAAAGATAATCACACAGATGGACAGAGGGTGATTTGACGCGCGCGCACTCACACATACTCATACTATATATGATATATTGGAAGGTTTGGAGGTTGATGTACAGGAATTACATATTAGAAAAAAAATAATAATCAGGTACTCATATATATATATATATATATATATATATATATATATGTTAAAGGGTTGAACAGACAGAACACAATAAGGAGAAGTTAGACGAAAGCTGAGCAAACGGAAAACTTGACGAAAACTTAACGGACGGGAAATTAGACAAAGACACGATACACGGAATATTCGCAGCTGAATTTTCCTCGTCAGTCAATGACTCAAAACATCATCGTCGTTTCGCGCCAAACAATTTCTAAATAACTTTTCGTGTGCATATCAAACCAACCTCTGAATGCTCTTTTCGGACAAGTGCTCTTTTTTGCTAGCAGCAACATCAAGAAAACTGATGCTTGTCTATTTGCCCATTCGTGACCAATCTCCTACTGTTGACCTTTCTGTATATGTTGATGGGAAAGCATTAAAACTGTTTCCTCCTTCGTTTATTTTGGTTCCATTATGTCCAGTGATGGATAAAGAAATTGACTGCAGAACTGGGAAGGTTAGCTCCACTTTCGGTAATCTTTATCACAGGCTTTGGAACAGCCACGACGTATCGTTGAAGGTGAAAATCAATGTAGATAAGTCGGTGGTCTTGACATCAGTACATTATGGTGCTGAATCTTGAATTTTATACCGAAAGTTTTTCATATGCGATGCTTGTATACTATCTCCAGCATAAAACCAAGTGACCATATTCATAACAGTGAGGTACTAACAAAATGCAACGTATCAGCTATTGAAGGCATTCTCATCAAAATACATCTTTGATGGTCAGGTCATCTCTCACATATGAGTGATATCAGAATTCCATAGCAGCTTCTCATTGGCCAATTCCCAGCAGGAAGGTCAGTTGGAAGGTCACTCTTGTGCTTCAAAGACAATCTGAAGTGATGCAACATTCCCTTTTCTTCCTGGGAAAATAAAACATCAGAATGCAAGACGTGGCATCTGTCCTGCTTCTCATCAGTTCAAAGATTTTCAGTAAAGTCGACTCCAGCATCGGGATCAACTTCGTGCAAGCATGAAGGCACGCCGGCAAGACACTGTTCCTTTAAATGGAAACCTCCTTACTTGCCATTGTGGTTTTGTGACATGAAGCAGAGCAGGCCAAGCTGTACACTCAACAAAACACATAGTAAATGATCCACAAGCACTCAAGCAAACTGAGTCCTCAACACTTGTTCTATTTGCCAAATGGTTTGCAAGGCACCAGCAGGCCTCAAGTGACACATTCGTGTCCATAGAACATGATTAACGCTTTATTTTTCTCAATTCTCATTTATCATTCACAAGAGAACCCATCACACACACACACACACACACACACACACACACACACACACACACACACACACACACACACACACCTTATCTTTTACTTGTTTTAGTCATTAGACTGGGTCTATATTGAGGCACGGACGTGAACCCAGGACTTATTTTTTGAAGCCTGGTGCTTATTCTATTAGCTCTCTTTTGCTGAGCTGCTAAGTTACGGGGACATAAACACACCAACATCAGTTGTCAAGAAATGGTGGGGGTACAGACACACACACACACAAACACATACACCCATATATGTGTATATAACAATTGAAGAAGTTTGTTATAAGTATAAAGATATCATAAAAAATTATAAAAATGGAGGAAAGATACACACACACACACACACACACACACACACACACACACACACACACACACACACACACACACACACACATATATATATATATATAGAGAGAGAGATAAACTTAGTTGGAAATGGATGCATGGCATTCAATCAAATAATAATATAAATAATATATATATATATATGCATATATGGGTACAGGACGTCACCAACAGTAACAACATGAAATACGAAAACAAATGAGTTCAATACACAAACAACGAGAGAAACAAATGGAAAACAGGACAAGTAACATAAAGAACGACCTTCATCAGTTGTTGGCTGTCTATCTACTCCCACACTAGCATGGGAAACAGACATTAAATTAAGATGATGATGATGATGATGATGACATATATATATGTATTATATCATACCTTGATATAAAACTGTGGACTGATATCCCCATTGACAGGCCTCTGATGTTGAATAAATTGACTCCAGGACTTATTTTTTGAAGCCTGGTGCTTATTCTATTGGCTCTCTTTTGCTGAACTGCTAAGTTACGGGGACATAAACACACCAAAACCGGTTGTCAAGCGGTAGTGGGGGACAAATACAGACACAAACACACACACCACGGGCTTCTTTCAGTTTCCGTCTACCATATCGACTCACAATGCTTTGGTCGGCCTTAAGCTATAGTAGAAGACATTTGCCCAAGGTTCCACGCAGTGGGACTGAACTTGGAACCATGTGGTTGAAAAGCAAGCTTCTTACCACACTGCCACGCGTGCAGTCAGATAGACAGAGAACTAGGTAGATAGACAGACTGACAAATAGATGGATGGATAAATAGATGGATGGCTGGATGGATAAATGGATAGATAGATAGATAGAAAGAAAGAGAAAGATGGAAAGAGAAAGAGAGATGGAGAGAGAGAGAGAGAGAGAGAAGGCGATAGAGATAGATAGACAGATATATATATATATATATATATAGAGAGAGAGAGAGAGAGAGAGAGGGGAGAGAGAGAGAGAGAGAGAGAAAGAGAGATGAATTGCTTACTCTAGCTTACAATAGTTTTAATACTTCAAACTGATTGATTAGAGGCTACCTTTATCAAGAAGAGAGTGTGTAAACTCTTTGATAATAAATACTATTTATTTTTAAATTTTCCGCATCGATAAATCTTTTCGTTTTTTTTTTCTTCTTCTTTTAAAAAATTTTTTTTTTATATATAACCGTTTGTTTCAAGGCGGAATTTTCGATTGTTCACAATAAATAGCATTTCTTTTTCATTCTTTCTTGTTGATCAAAAGAGAATTCTTTTGATTTGAACATGAAATTCATTTTGAATAAATGAATGAATGAATGAATACATGAATGGCTGGATATAAAATTACAAAACATTAGAAATACTTAAAAGTCACAGACATAAAGTCTGAAACGTGGAACATCGAAAGAAAAAAAATATTAAAAAATATGAGGTAAACCTAAAAGAAAAAAACGAACGAAAGAAAGAAAAAAACTTTAACTTCTTGTTGGTGTTGTTGAGGTCGGGGAATGGTATGGATGGTTTAGTTTTAGATCAGTCCTGGTTGAATAGACCGATGATCAAAGAGTTTTCGGCCGTAACATACTCGCCTTTTTGTATCCGTCCACTTTTTTTAAGACAACATGGTTTGGTGTGAGGTAAGTTGGCTGTCATTTCTATGTAAGACTGCATAAACCAGTGGTTTTCAAAGTGGACGGTACTGTCCCACTGGGAACGGTGGAAATATCCAGAGAAGGGTGGGGCGCTGAAGAAAAGTGGGGTGATAACGGGGTGGCCAAAAGGGGATGATGGATGTAAAAACAACAAAATGACGGCTTGATTAGGTTAAGTTTTATTTGTGAAATACAGTTGCTTTGAATTTGAAGAAGGGTCTATGTTTGTGATGGTGAGTAGGGGTGGGGCGCAAGGAATGTGACCCGAAAATGCTTGGCAAGTACTGATATAGACGATCATCATGTCGCTGAATGGGTTTTTCTAGTACAAATGATAGAAAGTATTTGTTCTTTCTCCATGTGCAGGGAAACTGTTATGTAATCAAACATGTGTTCTTTTCTAAGATGAATGGCTGCGATTTCTAGTAGATCAAGTGACTACGTAGAAGTTTCTTTGCCGGTTTATATAAATCAATAGTTGAAGGCTAAATTTTGAACTAAATAATGCAGGATCATTAAAAGTATTTTTATTCATGGATACTAATGTGTATGTCCGTGTGTGTGTGTGTAATTTGATCAACCGTATTACCAGGGTCATTGAATCTGCAGGTGTGTAGCTGACTGCTCCATAGATATAGATAATTAGGCAGACGGAACCAACGGGACAATGTATGACAAAGTTGCACCTTTGCTTTACAAATACAATCCATCCAGTGTGATTCCCATACAGTTTCTCTTTACCTAGTTTTTCTCACAAGACATGGGTCAACTCAAGGATATATAAAATGCCATCAAACAGAATGGAAATGGGCACTCATGATTGCGAAGTTAATTTCTTAACCATTTGGCCATGTGTGTGTGTGTGTGTGTGTGTGTGTGTGTGTGTGTGTGTGCACGCGCGCCGAAATTGTTATAATTACCAATCGACAACTGACGAAGGTATCACACTTGTATACACAATCTATGCTGCCTTTTCATTTTTTCTTCTATAAAGTTCTCCTTTCTGTCTATATGCATACATACATACATACATACATACATACATGCATACATACACACACACATACATACATACATACAAACATGCATACATACAGACATGCATGCATACATATATGCATGCATATATACATGCATACATACATGCATGCATACATACATACATACATACACACATACATGCATGTATACATACATACATGCATACAAACATACATACGTACATACATACATGCACACAGATATGCATACATACACACATAATTGCATACATACATACATCAACGCATACATACACGCATGCATACATACACACATACACACATGCATACATGTATACATACATACATACATATACATACATACATACACACATACATACACACATACAACACATACATACATACACATACATACATACACATACGTACATACACATACATACAAACACCTGTCTGTGTTTGGATTGTCCATGCACAGGGGCCATCCGGACTCCCGTTTGCGCCGTGAACAGGGATTAATCTTCTATCTTCGCTCCTTTGCGCCACATGGGCTCAACTCCCTCCACTCTTCATCTAACCCCCTCCTCCTGTCTCTCTCCCCCACGCTCCCTCCTACCACCCATCTCTCCCCTCCTACCACCCATCTCTCCCCTCCTACCACCCATCTCTCCCCTCCTACCACCCATCTCTCCCCTCCTACCACCCATCTCTCCCCTCCTACCACCCATCTCTCCCCTCCCCCACCTCCTGCTCCGACTCCTACTTCTTTGTACGTCTCTTCACCTCTCTTCATACTTCTCTCCACTCCCACTTCTCTTCACCCCTACTCTTTCTCTCCTCTCTCTTACTCTCTCTCACTCTCTTCTCTCGTACTCCCCCCTCTCTCACTCTTACTCTCCTACTCTCTACACTCTTACTCTCTCACCCTTACTCTCTCACTCTCTTCCCCTCTCTCTCACTCTCTTTCTCTTCCTTTCTTTCTCCCCCCCATACCCCTCTTCCCTCTCTCTCACTCTCTTTCTTTTCCTCTCTTTCTCCCCCCATACCCACCTTCCCCTCTTTCTCCCCCCCATACCCACCTTCCCCTTCTCTCAATCCCCCTTCCCTCTCTTATACCCACCCTCTCTGCTCTCTTCCTCTCCCCTCCCATACCCATCTTCCCCCTCTCTTACATCCACCTTCCCCTTCTCCCTCCTCGTCAACACCCCCTCATAAGCTCATCCCACCACACCCCAACACACTCCTACTCTACCTTCCCACTCCACCCCATCCAATTCCTTACACCCACCACCCACCCTTACCCACATACCCCATCCTACCCACAGACCCCTACCTCTACCCCACACTCCACCCATGCCTTCCCCACCTCCCAACACCCTCACATCACACCACACCAATACCCTAGCATCACACCACGCACACACTACAACTGACCAACTACTTTCTCCCTTTCTCCCTTCCCCCATTTTCACACTACATACGTCAAGATCACCAGCAGTCTACCTCCCACACACAGCCCCTCGTTCCCGATCACCGTTTGTTATCTCCCCCTTTCTTAGCTCTCCTGAAATAAGAATTTCTAACTTCCGGTCAGCCATTGTTATGATCGGCCATTATTATGATTGACCGTTGACTGAACACTATTCAATTTTTTTTCTCCGTGTTTTTCTCCTTGTCTCCGTATTCTTTCTGTTGAAGAGCGTAGCTCGAAACGTCAAAGACTTTCCGTATTCCCGAGCGTCATACTAATATATACTTTTGTTATTTACACCACCTGTCCTCGTCTGTTGTTATTTTTTGTATATTCTCCCACATACACATACATACATACACATACATACATACATACATACATACAAATAAGTAATTTGTTTTTAACGGTGGAATTCGAAGTATTTAAAGCTATAAATAATAGCATGTAAAATATTGGGTAAAAAAAAACCCTGGATGGAAAAAGTCGGAAGTTGCTCGCGGGCCTCGAACCCACATCAACTGTAAACTCGGCAGATATACTAACCATTATACTAAAGCAACATTTCGAATGCTCTCTGTCCATTTTAGAAGCTTCGTTCGCACCAGTGAGAATTGTAAGATATTTGCATCATAATAGTACACACACACACATGCATAGCACATGCATGCATGCGTGTGCATACGTACAAAACGAAACGCCAGCAATGAATTTAAACTGAAAACTTTTCTTCAGCTCATAGCCCAGTAAATTACTTGATCTGCTCAAATGATCTGCTTTCACTCGGGGGTTAAATATTAGAGGTTACTGAACAATAGTTGTTTGATGCTATGTCTCCACCATATATTTTTTCACCATATCAAACAATTATTATTCAGTGACCTCTATTATTTAGTCTCCGACCGAAACCAAAATCACTAAATTGATCAGATACTGATTGGACTTACTAGTTAAAAACTTAATTTTGTTTTTTCTCTTCTTAAATTAACACATCAATTTTGAGTTTGTAGTCAAATCAACTACTTCGGTTCCATTCGGTGGTTAAATATAAGAATAAAGGTCACTAAAAGAAAATTGTTTGATACGGTGTTTGATTACAGTCACGATACAAAACTACTACACACCATCTGGAGCGATATTATTGCTCAATATTATGAAACATAAAACGGACTGTAGGCCGGTATAAACAACGGCAAGTTATTTCTTTCTTCTTACAGTTTTGAGTTCACATTTTGCCTACATAGAATTCGCTTTTTCATTGCACTGCAATCAATCAGTTAACAAATATTTTAATTTTTTCATTTGCTTCTGTTGACCCAGAGAAGCTGCTTTCTAAATTTAGTTCAAGTCAAATGTGAATTTGTTTTCCATTCTCATAATTTTTATAAATAAGGTTCTGTCATACAGCCATATACAAGAATTAAAGCAGCCGATTGTCTCCCTTACCTAGGTGTTTTTTTTGTTTGTTTTGTTTTTACTGTACATCAAAGTCCTTAGCTGAATTAATACTCAACATAAGGAGACAAGAAGATCGGTTCATTGGGCAGCATATTGGTGACAATAAGGAAATGGAAAGGAAAAAGAAGCCAGGGGCTAGGGAAGAGAGAGAGAGAGAGAGAGAGAGAGAGAGAGAGAGAGAGAGAGAGAGAGAGAGAGAGAGAGAGAGAGAGAGAGAGAGAGGAGAATATACTCGGTAACCTCACCAGCTGGCTACAGAAAGACAGTGTATGGGAGAGGAAGGTTTAGAGCTCTGTGATGGTCGGCGCCTGTAGGCATGGCACAAGAAGAACAATGAGACTAAGTCGAAGTTGGAAATCAATGTTAGCATCTAATAAAAACGGTTCTATTCTCCTCTTCCTCCTCCTCCTCTCCTACCGCCATATTTTCCATGAAATGACGCCGGGTTAAAGACATAATACGTGTTAGGTTTTGATATTTAGTCGATGACAGCGACGACCCTTTGGTTGTCAAATATATTTATGAATTTAGGAGAACTTCGGAAGAACAAGAATTGAAAAACAAAAAAATCAATGTGGTGGTCACTTGAGATATAGAAAGGCAAGGGACAGAAAAAAAAAATCAACAACATGAAGACAAAAAGCAAAAGGTATGGATAATAAAGACAATGAAGATGGTATTGACAATAGTAATGATATTGATGATGTCAACAATAATGATCGTTACAACGACGACGGCGATGATGCAAGTGAGATAGTGATAACAACGAACAATATGAAAGTGATAATAACGTTGACGATAACGACAACGAAGATGATGATGGTGAAGATGAGGAAGAGGAAGAAGAGGATATAGATGATGATGATGATGACAAAGTCATTGACGCTGATGATAACAGAATATCTTTAACTTGGTAATATTGACGTGATGATGGTGGTGGTGGTAGTGTTGGTGATGATGATGATGGTTGTGGCGGAGGTAGAGATGGTGGTAGGAAGTGACGATGATGATGATGACGATGACAATGGTGATGACAGTGCTAAAGGAATGATGAAGTAGAAGCAAACCGATAGTCGTACAATGAAATGATAATAAAAAAATGTTACTTCAACTCACCAGCGAATCGTCTTGCGGAAAAACTGCATCAAAAGCGAAGGTCTTTGGAGCAACAATGCCTGTCCTCCTATGAGCAGCTGACACGTACCCACTTGTTGAAGGGTCATGGAGAGTTATTTGTTTCTTGCGAGCATCTACTGAGAGTATTAGAGAGCTGTGGTCTCCGTTATTGCCGTTGGGAGGTGAAAATATTCGTACCATAACTTTGACCTGCAACAACAAAAGACAGCCATGACATTAACACGAAATCACAGATTTGGGATCTTTTCTGTTTGATTGTCAAAGGGTCCAAAAATTAAAGTTTACCGAAAATTTTAAAATTTGACACAATAATACACCTGCCCAAACTGAATTGCTGGAATTATTTAATTTTTTTCAGAAAAATGTTTTTAAAAAGTTATAGAAGTTTCAAGTTTGAAGCTGTCATTTTGTGCGTGACTGCACATTTTGTCGTCAATATCCTGAAAATAGTACGTGTTGTGAATACTTGTAAACAACACGTGTTATGTCTCCGGTAATTTTCTCTCGTGTAAATAAATCTTATTTAGCTATTATTTTTAGCACGAAAGTTCTCCGGTAATTTTCTTTCGTGTAAATAAATGCTTATGTTAATTTAAAAGAGGAAAACAGTTAGTTTTAAATCTCTGAGCGAGATGCTGGCAAATAAATTTTAATTTAAAAGATTTATCGAGAAAAATCTTATTTAGCTGTTATTTTTAGCACACTTCAAGGATCTTTTTTAAAACGGGGGCCACATTTTTCATTAACGAAACACTTTGAAACTTGGAACACTGGTAGAATGTGTCATATAAAACATCTTTTTCTCTTAGTCTTCTTAAAAAAAAAGAAATCCATAAATTATTCCATGTTAAAGTTGTCGTATTTCTGTAATTTCAACCAATCACTGACGTCCATTCAGCCGATATACATTAAGTGCCGACTACATAAACAAACGATTCTGAAACAATTAACCCTAACCCTAGGGTTAGGGTTAGGGTTAGGGTTAGAGTTAAAGCAAATAAAACGAAGGTATGGATATTAAATACGCTTTACATCGCTTAATCAGCCAAAGGAGTAAATATAAACAACTGAATACTTGTCAGTGATTGGTTGAAATTATCGAAATAAGACAATTTTTTACATGAAATAAATTCGAATACAAAAATATTTTTCTGTTCTATAACACAAAATAGATAAGTATACGAAGTTTGAAAGTCTTTCCGTACCAAAAACACTACGTAAAACATTAATGAAAAATGTGGCCCCCGTTTTAAAATAGATCCCACTTGACAACCACCTCAATGCTCAATGACAAAAAGAAACGAGTAAACAAGACTGCTATCAACACGTGCTTCGTCGCAGACTTTTCAAAGACTGTTACTATGGCAACAGGCAAAAGAGTTCTTGTTACTATCGAAACAGCCATGAATGTGTCTGTATCTTACGATTGGTTAAAATACGCAACATGTTCAAACTTTAATTACTAATAACTCTTTATTTATTGATTTATAGCGAAAATTACTTTCACGTCATTACTTAGCCTATAAAAGTGTATCATTATACTGAATATGAAATCAATTCGAACAGAAAATTGACGCTGGTAACCAAACAGAAAAGTATATGACTGGTACTATTTAATTGATCTCTGAAGTGTTAAAGAGCAAAGCTAATGAGAGAGAGAGAGAGAGAGAGAGAGAGAGAGAGAGAGAGAGAGAGAGAGAGAGAGAGAGAGAGAGAGAGAGAGAGAGAGAGAGAAGTGTAAATGAATGTAATTGGAATTAATTTCAGTGTTTCTTGAAAAGCAAAACGCCGAAGAATATATTAGGGAAATTTTTTGATTCCGTCCCGTTCTTGATTCATGAGACGAGAAAACGGAGTTTTGCGTTTGAGTTTCACCATGAAGTTGCGCAAGTTTAAAAACTTTAAAAATCATGTTAATTTTATTAAATATAACAAGTTGTTGCCCCAACACTCCTCTCAAACTCCCAAGTACCACCACATGAAAAACAAACAAACAAAAAGAAACTGATTTAATTGATCACAGACGCGGAATATAATGTATATAAAGAATGTAGTGTGTGTGTGTACATGTGCATGCGCGCGCGCGCGCAGTCACGGAATATCCTTCAAGGATCTGTTTGTCGTGAATTTTTAACATTAACCAATTTGTCTTTTATTGCATTTCGTTTTATTTATTTTTGTTTTATCGTATATATTGTGGATGTGAGTATTGTTAGAAATAACCAGCCAATTACTGGCTCACTCTATTTACAATGGCAAGAATGTCAGGGTGCGTATGTGGATGAGAGTTGTCCTCTAACGAAGGAGCAAATTTATTAGTTTTCCAGTCGTTGTTTACAACTTTTAACGCTATAATACATACACACATACATACATACATACCATACACACAACGTACGTACAAATATATTCTACTCTTTTACAGGTTTCAGTCATTTGACTGCAGCCATGCTGGAGCACTGCCTTCAGTTGAGCAAATCGACCCCAGGACTTATTCTTTGTAAGCCTAGTACTTATTCTATCGGAGACGTAAACACACCAACATCGGTTGTCAAGCGATGTTGGGGTGGGGTGGGGGACAAACACAGGGACACAAACATATGCATACATGCATACATACATACATATATGTATATGTATATATATATATATATATATATATATATATATATATATATATATATATACACATATATACGACGGCCTTCTTTCAATTTTCTTCTACCAAATCTACTCATAAGACTTAGGTCGGCGCGGGCTATAGTAGAAGACACTTGCCCAAGGCGCTCCGCAGTAGGACTGAACCCAGAACCATATGGTTGGGAAACGAGCTACTTACCACATAGCCACTCCTGCGCCTATATATACAAAGTAAAAAATATTCCCTTCTCAAGCTATGCTAGGCATGAGGGTCAGTTTCCTGGTTTCCATGGCATATATATTCCCCACCTGGACGGGGCTCTAGCCCATCGCAGGGTTACTCATTTTTGCCAGCTGAGTGAACTGGAACAACGTGAAATGAACATAAGGTTCTTGCTCAAGAACACAATGCATCACCCGGTCCAGGAATCTAAATCACAATCTTACGATCAAGAGTCCAAGACAATAACCACTAACCCCCACACCTCCACACATGTATACACACACATACACACACACACACACACAAACATATATATATATATATATATATATATATATATATATATATAAGAACGACCGTGGGAACTCAAAAAGGTGAAATGGTGACGGATGGAAAAACAGAGGACTCCTTTTATTTAAACGTGTCACACGGTCGAACACAAAGTATATATCAAATGTGATATACATGATATGTTATACGACGATAACATATGTGACCAGTAATGAAAGACCACAACCGTATTAGATGAATAACAGAGATATTTATTGTAGCGTTAAAGATGTATGTCTGTGAGAGTGTGAATGCGACATATAAGAACATAATCAAAGACAGGCCGTCGTACAAAGAAAAGTGTGTATGTGAGTTATTACAGCAGATAGAAAGAGAGTCAATAACACGTGAGCAATTATACCAGTTCTTTAGTACACAATAGTATGAGTCTGTATGAAGTGAGTTGGCTGCGAGTGTGGCAGAGCTGATCACTAGTTGTGATGTCGTGGCATCGATGCCGGGCCGTGATTCTTGTTATACAGATGTTCGTCGCTGGCTGAAATTCTTGTCTGTTTATTTACCGTGGTGAAGCTGAGTCACCTAACAAAATCGAAGAGAGAGATGTGCCGCGGAGGTTTGGATTGGTGTACATAGAAAGTCGTGTAAACGCTGGTGGAGATTGATGCTGGTTAGTAGTAATCGTAGAATCGTGTTGGTCATGACGATGATGCTGGTTAGTAGTCGTAGACTCATGTTGCTGATGTGGCGACGGCGGTGGTCATCGTTGGCTGGACGAAGCTGTTGAAGTGGTCGCTGGCTGCTGCTGCTGCTGTCGTGTGGTACACGGAACAGATCTCAAAGAGAAACTGGACCGAGACAAATTTGCTGGGTATGAGTTGATCTATTTATAGCGTTCAGGGTGTCCAAGACCGTAGTAGAAAAACACTATCACGTGATCTTATTAAGGGCTGTGATTGGTCAGTTTGCGTTCTGGCGGGAACGGTTCGAAGAAGTTGCCGATTCGAATAATGATCAGTCACGTGATGACAAGGAATGGGTTCTCCGCTACGCCCGCGCTTGTTTATATTTAAATGAGAAGAATGGCGATAGCAGTTTTGTACCTAATGGCGATAGGTAGTTTCACTACATATATATATGTCCCCTCTGTGTGTAGCCCCTTGTGGGTAGTAAAGAAATAACATATATATATCTGGAGAGAGAGAGAGAGAGAGAGAGAGAGAGAGAGAGGGAGAGAAAGAGAGAGAGAGAGAGAGAGAGAGAGAGAGAGAGAGAGAGAGAGAGAGAGAGAGAGAGAGAGAGAGAGAGAGAGAGAAGAGGGGTTTTCATCAGAGTAGTTGAACCTAATAGGTATGTGTTCTGAGTGCTCAAATAGGTGTGCAACCAAAATTCAGTTGAAGTAGTGGTTGTGTGATTATCTTGTTAAAAAAAATGGCTAATGGTGGCTTCCCTTTGAATCAGTAGGTTAAAGTAGTGAGGGGGAAACGCAAACAACTAGGCAGGACAAGAACATTTGATTTCATTTAATCCAATCAGAATTTAGCTTCATAACGAATGGTAAAAAAAAAATAGTACAAACTGGTAAAGGCAGTCTCTGACAATTGTTTCTGGGATATTCCAACTATTGGAGCATCGTACTGAGAGTTTTCGTTGGTTACGATGCTCCAATAGTTGGAATATCCCAGAAACATTTGTCAGAGACTGCCTTTGTACTATTTTTTTTGTACTATTTTTTTGTACTATTTTTTTTTACCATTAGTTATGTAGCTACATCTTTTAAATTGGATATATCAAATGTCCTTGTCCTGCCTTAACTTATTGGTTGCTTTTATTCACTATTTTAATGTATGTATGTATGTATGTATGTATGTATGTATGTATGTACGTATGTATGTGTGTATGTATGCATGTAATTACGTATGTATGTATGTACGTACGTACGTACATATGTATCTATGTATATGACTACTCCTCATACACTTTTCGCCTATCAAATTTTACTTTCAAGGCATTTTAAAACCCAAGGCTGTGAAAGAAGACAGTCTAAATTGTAATACAAACGTATCTACAGAACCAAATGGTCTCTCAGTAAATTTCTTAGCAATACAACCGTGCCTTTGATTTCACCTCTCCAAACAAGACAATAAATGATTTTTTCATTTAATGGGATTGTTCATACCAGATTTTTAATCTATAAATGCCTAAATGCAGTTTTAAAGAAGGCACTGGAGGGGGAATCAAAAGAAAAAGTATGCGATACAAGGCAATCCAAAGACACAGTGCACGGTAACGTGACTACTATAACTACTAACAACAACAACGGTTTTAAACCAACTGCTTTTTAGTGATAAGCAACATTGATTATATTAGGATAGGATAAATATATATTCATGTGTATGTATATACACTTATGTATGTGTGTGGGGGGTATGCGTTTATATATTTGTGTGTGCGTGTGTATTTATGTATATGGGGAGAGAGGAAAGAGATGTGCGCATACACTAATAGATATACGCACGGACACACATGCTAAAACACACACACAAACGCGCACACGAGCGCACACAAATATATAAATTACATATATGTATGTTTGTATATGGAAGCACACACAGGGACATAAATACACGAACGCAAACACATACATATTCACTCCTTTTCAAACAATCTCATAGAAACACCATCTTTGATCGCTTTCAAGCCTGATAGAATATGACAGGATGACAGATCTGCTGCGGTCTAACGCTACCGCCTCCTTTTCAGAATTAGATTTGACAGTCAATAACTGCAGCAAGAACTAGAGAATAACAATAGCAACAGCGGCAGCAGCAGCAGCACTAGCAGTATACAAACACATAGCTTCAACAATATACGATCAGAGATCTCAATCCATCTTTATAGGACGAATGGAAGATCAAACACTCCAATTCGAGGATTACTGGGGCCAAATTATACCACTCCCCAACACACAGAATCCCCAAACCACACTAAGTTATTGTTGTTATGATGTTAATATTGACTTTGTAGCAAATTTTATTTGAGCATCAAGAGTATATAAAGCAGTCTTCATTTGTGGTGGTTAAGTTGGTTGAGCAACCGACAGAAATGTCTTTGAGGCATTTAGTTACGTCCCTTCTGCGATGTGAGTTAAAAACCGTACCATTGTTAACTTTGCCTTTCATCCTTCCAGAGATTGAGAAAAATAAATATAGAGAGACAGGCACTACACTAGATATATTTTATTATATTTTCTCCCTTAATGTAAGGCCTGTGAGTGTGTATGATTATATATATATACAGTGGCGGACTAGGTCTAAAATTATTGGTTGCCAGGAGACTAAAGGGGCCCACCCGCAACTACAAGGGGGCCCACCAGCAACTACAATACTAATTTTTTTTTTGTTAAAAGTATTATTTTCAATTGTCTGCAAACACAGCCAGGCTGAAAGAATTAATGCATTCTTCCAAGAGTGAATAAAAAATTCTCAAACTTGAGTGGATGGGCTCCTTAGATACTAACGTGGGATCCCATATATAGATTCTAATGGCGCAGGGGTCCACTTGCCATCGGGCAAGCTGGCAACTTGGCCAATCCGCCACTGTACACACACACACACACACACACACACACATATGTGCGTATGTGTGTGTGCGTGCGCACGCGCGTTTGTGTTTGCGTTTGTGTTTGTATTTCTTGGTAAGAGCAGTGTGACGAAATAGTAAAGGGCCGAACTAATTCTAATTCTAGAACTGAATCTAATCTCTTTCAATTGACAATTTGATCGAGGTGTGACTCTGCAGTTCGTGTAACTCAAAATCGATAATATTAGTAGCAGTCACATACTGCGGCTGAGTCAGTCGATTTAATTATCTTGCTCAGACAAACGCATTCTTGTGCCATTGTTTATAAGTTATCTAAGGCGGCGAGCAGACAGAAACGTTAGCACGCCGGGCGAAATGCTTAGTGGTATTTCGTCTGCCGTTACGTTCTGAATTCAAATTCCGCCGAGGTCGACTTTGCTTTTCATCCTTTCAGGGTCGATAAATTAAGTACCAATTGCGTACTGGAGTCGATCTAATCGACTGGTCCTCTCCCCCAAAATTTCGAGCCTTGTGCCTAGAGTAGAAAGGAATGTTTGTAAGTTATTTGGCAGATGAGAGCGGTCGAAAAATTATGCCATACAGCATTTCTTTTTTCGATACTTAACGTTCTGAGTTCAAATCTCATCGAGATCAACTTTACCTTCCATCTTTTTGAGGTCGATATAATAAGCACCAGTCAATTCCTGCAGGCGATGCAATCGACTAGCCCCATCCCACAACTTTCAGGTCTTGTGTCTGGGCGCTCATTGCCCTCCACCGGTCGGCCAATGCAGTCAGTGCAAGTTCTACGTTGGCAATATATGGAAATCTTGTGGTGGATAAGAGTGATTATATTCTCAGGGAAACTTTAGGCTTCGACGAGGATGAAACGACTGGCCTAGATCGGAAGACTCTGGGGCTCGGAACTAGCGTGGATAACTTCTAGAAATCCCTGGCCTAGTAGTGCTTTAGAAGAGCACTGCCAGTTTGAGATAAAACTCTATTGGCACAGACGTGACACTAGGCGCGGGTACCGGGTATGTGTGCAGAGCGAATAAACCGTTCTGCAGTGTCTAAGCATTGCTGACTTGTGGAGTTATATTGTGGCGTGTAAGACGAATCCGATTATCGACTGAATCCACCATGAGGCTCACTTTACCACCCGCTTTTAACAAGACCGGAAGGCAGTGTTTTTTCCATCCAGGGGCCATAATGAAAGAGGTTATGTGTTGGAAAGGGGCTGAAAGGATCAAGGAAAGACATCTTTCTCTTCGGTCAAACCCTCATCGACTTTTTAAGGTTCCACTTGGAAAAGAAAGTGAGGGTAGAGAAAAGTTCTCCCTGTCAATGAATTTGTAAAAAGGTAACTGACAAAAATGGTTAGAGTGAATGGACCTACTTCAAGCACGCGCCTACAGATTGGAGAACAACAGTTTGACGAGGGCTTGTGCCTTTGGTTGTCATGGTAAATCTGGAGCTATGAAGTTCCTTGATTGGCCCCAGATGGAGTTTCTCCGCTATCAGGAGGACTGCATCTTTCATGTGTTCACATATTGGTATACTATGTGCACTTCTTCTTCTTCTTCTTCTTCTTCTTCTTCTTCTTCTTCTTCTTCTTCTTCTTCTTTTCTTCTTCTTCTTCTTTTCTTCTTCTTCTTTTCTTCTTCTTCTTCTTCTTCTTCTTCTTCTTCTTCTTCTTCTTCTTCTTCTTCTTCTTCTTCTTCTTCTTCTTCTTCTTATTATTATTATTATTATTAAGGCGGTGAACTGGCAGAGTCGTTAGCGGAATTTAGTAAGCTTTACTTTGGGTTCAAATTCCATTGAGGTTGACTTTGCTTCCCATAATTTTGGAGTCGATGAAATAAGTACCAGTCAATGTAATCAACTAGCCCTTTCCCCCCAAATTTCAGGCTTTGTGTCAATATTTGCAACCATTATTATTTTCAGTCTTATTTGTTTGTTTGTTTGTCCGTGGACAAGATATCGCAAGAACCGCTGGATGGATTTGGATGAAACTTTCAAGGATGTTTGACCTCGTGACTAGCACGAACAGATTAGATTTGGGGATCGATCAGGTACCGGACAAGGATTCTGGATTATCTTTCCTGTTTTCTTACTTAATTTTTGAGAGCGGTCCGGTTCATTTTTAGTATTCTCGTTTATGAGAGCAGTCGAGTTTATTTCAGATATTCTCATTTTAAAAATCAGCTCCGGCTAATCGCCGAGAGGACGCTGGTATTGCCTTGGCCGAGGTTTGCGCTCTCTGAGTGCTCTTGATGTTGTTGTTATTATTATTATTATGATTGGCGCTTTTGCTCTAATAGATTATATGCCAACATTATAACAAAAGAATGAGCCATATCAAATGACCAAATATCCTTTGCATAATTCCTTTTTCAATTTTCTAACATCTTCCTTAGAATCCTTGCTGTTCCTAACAAGGCTGTTTTCTGCAACAGTCCCGTCCTCGTGGTAATTCCTAGCCTCCCAAACCATCTATCCAACCTTTTACTAAATGCTCCAGTGTGCCAACCACAATCGGTACCACTTCTATATGCCTGATTCTCCATAGTTTCCTAATTTCTCTCTTCAGCTCCTCATATTCCTTCACTTTCTCTCATTCGTCCCCATTCACCCTGTAGTTTCACGGTGAGGCAATATCCACAATAATTGCTTTGTTCTTCCTCCTACAATAACAATGTTAAGTTTTCTAGCCACAATAAAGTGGTCACGCTGGATTGTCATGTCCTACAAGATCTTATAATTTTCATTTTCAGCAACGCTTTCCGGTTGTCATCAATATCATTTATCCAAACTCTTTCCATTGTGGATTCAGGTACCACTGGTGTCAACTTTGACTTGCATCTTTTGAGGTCGATAAAATAAAGTATCAGTCAAAGACTGAGGTTAATGATAACGACTAACCCCTGCCTCCCAAAACTGTCCGCTTTCTGTCTAAATCAGGAACCATTATTATTTGTTGAATTCTTAATATAGATGAATGTCAGTAACATCACTCTTTGTTTTCATTGGTTTGCTAAATAGTGAAATTGATATTGATGTAGAATGGAATTAACACATAGCTAAACCTCGATTATCCAAACGAAGCGGGAATGTGTGTGTGTGTGTGTGTGTGTAATATTTTGTGCAGATAACTGATCCGATCATAAGCAAAGGAAGTGTACACTCGTGATAATTACATGAAGTTTACTGAATTCAATCGATAAAATGTTGTATTCTTGTACGATCTTTGATGACTTTTCACCACGACCCAGACATAGTAAAAGCTGAAAGTAGTTTTCGTTTTTTTCTTCATATACATTGCAGCCGGGGCCTCAGACAAACCATTTGCAAGGGGGAGAAACTGTGTTTGATCCGCTCAAAATTCAACAAGGGTATGAAATGTTTTTTTTGCTTTTAGTTTTACGAAGTGGTATAATTGATATTGACGGGGCTTTCGTCGACTCTCCGGATGATTGGGTCCCTCCTTTTCTTATGGGTTGCGAGGGTACAGTAACAAACTCAATTACTTGTCGTTCTTTCGAAATTCCTTCAATATTTCAATAATTTTTTTAGGAGTAAAAGTTATTTTAAGACAGTGACCAACTAACAACAGACGAGTGAACTAATCCACATACAGTTCTTTTAATTAACTAAAAAACAAAAGGCGCGATCGTCGTGGCAGCTTTGACTAACATCTCGTTCATGAAACTTTTTTTTAAACATGTTCTGTAATTTAAAGTCTTTTAATCATTAGAAACGAAAGATAAAATGATAACACCACTATTATTCTCGATTTCGGGTTACACATAGTATGGTTAATTGAATATTAAAAGGACATTGAATCCTTGTCCGGATAATCAGAAATCGAAATAAATGGATAAGCTGTAAACTCAACACGAAATTGCTTTTTTAATTTTCATAAAAAGCATAGAATTTTGAAAGTCCTGAATGGGAATAACTTCTTTCCACTTGATCAAGAATCAATAAAAATATATACCAATAATATAAGAGTTAGATACCATTCCCACAAACAAACGCTTCCGTGTCGATCTTACAAAAAAAAAAAAAAAGAAGAGGTAATAGTTGGTTCTTAAAAGAGAAAATAAGCAGGAATCTGTTAAAGATGCTGAATTGGTCAGCGATTATCGTTGCTCTTTTACTTGTCTCTAATCCAAGTGATAATACTATTACCCCGTCACTCTCCACTATTCTCAATATTCAGACCAACGGAAAAGCCAGAACGATCAGATTACAATCTTCATTGCGAATAAAGTTAGCGATCACACCAACCGTTGAAAACTGGTTGTAGCATTTAGAAAAGACGACTCACAGTAGATATCATAGCATCAAAAATGGCCCCAAATTATTACTGACAATTGTGAGATTCGCTCTCAACCATTTGCTGAGCCCGGATGGAAAGCGGTTACGACGCGACAACAAAAATGGATACAGGCTTTGTCGAACTAGAATAAGTGTTTTGGTGTCTAAAATCAGAATAGTAATTTGGTAATGTAATTTAAAAGAGACAGAGTTTAAAGCCTGAAGCCTGCTAACGTAGTTTGCAACTGCTCTTAACAAGAACAAAAAGTGGTTCAAAAGTTCATTCCAACGTCTGACATTTACAAGAGACTCAGGGAGACTATGTGGGAATCCGTAAGACGGGATGAAGTTTATAATTTAGTATTTTCACTGCTAATTGCATTGGCGCGTAATACAAATGTCATTAAGGAAGGACTTGAACGGGGTGGAAGGAGTAAAAAAGATTCTGGTGGAGTTGGTAAGGGAAGAGATTTGTGCCAATCTTTCATCTCATTACCTACAGAATCTTATATGATTCTGGAAAAATCCTTACTGTATGCAATACACTAAAATATCTAATGAGAAAAAAGAAAAGAAACAGTAGAGCCCTTAAAATCGCCAAGACGTGACCAAAAATCTCCAGTTGTCTCATTTTTGTGGAATGTATTACACATGTGGTCAGCAGCTGCACAAAATGTCTTCAAGATGTTTATTTTTATCCCAGGCAAGCCTTGCCTACATGTGCCATTGTATAGTTATCGTCTCAACAACATCATGCCACTATGACAGATGGTACCTTGAAGAAATTTTGTGTAATTGCTGACCTCATGTATAAGATGTTCCACAGAAATAAGAGAAATCGGTATTTTTGGTCATGTCTTGGTGACCTTAAAGGGTTTTATTGTTTCTTTTGTTCATAAGTATCTGGGTTTAACGTGCATTTCAATGAAACTGAACTGACGACAATAGATTTTTTATAATTTCATGTAAACAATCTTTGTAACCTAACCAACGTATAGAACGTGAATGGATGGGAACAAGAAAGACAATCGCTTCCTGTCGGTTCACTTTTTTATAGCTTTCATTCTGTAAATTAGTTCAGTTGTCATGCAGGGATTATTGCTCATGTGTAATATAGTGGCTATCATGCATTGTCATGCGAGCCATCGGATTGCCTTATCTCTAGTGGTGGTCGTAAGTTGGAACGGTGTACCTCAGTTGTTATTTCTGAAATACTTAAGATATCCCTAAGAAGTATTATACATGTGGGGGCCTGTGGACGTGGCATAATGGGAGAGTTCAATTAAAAAAATTAAGGGATGTCACTATTTCGCATAATGGTCTCTTTATGAAATTATGGGCTGTCATAGGCTTCACTTCCGGTCAATTTACTTTCGTTTTCTTTAAACCCCTAAACTGCAATTCAACTGATATGTGCCGCTCTTCCAGAATTGATATAACGGGCACGAATCCAAGAAAAGCTATGTCATAATTACGATAATATGATTATCATTAACAAGTTTACAGCAAACCATTTTTCTTTCTATTTCTTTTCTGGTTATGTACGCGGAATGTTTTTCTTCTAGATTTTTATTAGGGCATGCTAGTCCAACAATCTCGGGTCGCATTGAAGATCACCGGAAGTGAGTACTTCTTAAGGTGTTCACTGCCGACCCAAAGAATGTTGTTCTTTTATCTTTTGAGCACTTGGTTCGTGTATTTATTTTAGCGGCTGTTGTTTAGCATATGGAGCCTGAGTGATACCAGACAACACTCAAAGTTAGTTTGCACTCATCTTAAACTTCATCACCCATTTTACGTATGTATGTGTATGTATAGATATGTGTGTATGTATGTGTGTGTCTGTATGTGTTTATATGTACATGTGTATGTATGTATGTGTATGTGTAGATATGTATGTTTGTACGTATGTATGTATGCATGTATGTGTATATAAATGTGTTTATGTATGTGTGTATCTATGTGTATATATGTATGCATGTATATATATATATATATATATATATATATATATATATATATATATATATATATATATATATGTATGTATACACATACATATATATATATATATATAGCATGTGTATCTATGTATGTGTGCATATATGTGTGTGTGTGTGTGTACGTATGAATATATGCACGATTTTATGTGCGTAAATATGCATATATATATATGTGTGTGTGTGTGTGTATGTATGTATGTATGAATGAATCAATAAGTGTTTATATTGTATATTTCTCTGTATATGAGTATATGTGCACGTGCTTCTGTGCGTCTATATGTATATAGCACACACACACGCGCGCATGCGCGCTCGCCTCTACACTAACACCGAAAGACATATAACATATGAAATTCATCAAATGATGTTCGCTATTTTTTTATTAATTTCAAAGTCAATAAGAAGTTGTAAAGCTTAATATTTCATGTTCAACTTTGATAATCATCAAAACAGATGTTTGACGATAAGTCAGTACGTGTTATATGATACATTGTATCTCTTTGAATGTCTATGACTGCGCTTGTGTGTGTGTGTGTGTGTGTGTGTGTGTGTGTGCGATACATACGTACATACATACATGTATACATACAGTCACACACATACACACGCACACGCGCGCTTACATATATATTTACATGCAATTACCCACATAGATACATTGACGTATCCCCAAATCATACATTTATAATCAAAAGGGTTTGTGTGCGCGCGTGTATAAATATATAAATATATAAATAGAGAAAGAGGGGAAAGAGAGGAAAGATGAGTGAGAAAGAGAGAGAAAAAGAAAGTTACATAGATGGTGAGAGATAAACAGATAGATTAAAAGATAGATAGATAGACAGACCGCCAAATAGATATACAGCTAGATAGACAGGAAGACAGACAGATAGATTGACAGAGACAAATAGATAGACAGCTAGATAGACAGGTAGACAGATAGACTGACAGAGACAAATAGATAGACAGGCAGACAGTCATATATATATGACCCTCCATAAATCCCAAATTTCATTTTGGTACTTATGGGAGCAACTGTCTTCGAAGACTTATATTGTCGTTCAATGCTCGAAATGAGGAGTAGATAGACAGCCGACAACTGATGAAGGGTCCTTTCTCTGTGTTTACTTGTCCTGTTTTCCATTTGTTTCTCTCGCTGTTTGCGTATTTAACTCATTTGTTTTCATATTTCATGTTGTTTTTCTGTTGGTGACGTCCTGTACCCGTATATGCATGTGTGTGTATATGTAATTTATATCATTATTCTTTGATTGAACGCCGCGCATCCATTTCCAAGTAAGTTTATGTATGTATGTATGTATGTATGTATGTATGTATGTATGTATGTATGTATGTATGTATATATATATATATATATATATATATATATATATATATATATATATATATATATATATATATATATATATATATATATATGGCGGTTATCTACTCCTTATGCACAGTTTGATCAACTCCTGTACCTACACCTTAGCACCATCATGGCATTTGATGTGGCTTTTTAAACCAGAAAATGTTTTGAAAATACACCCACACATAGACTGCATGTCTGATTTGGACCATCAAGAGCTGCAGATAAGTTCTGCTCTTTGTGGATCTTTAAATGTCTTTTGAGGCCTCCGTTGGATTTTCAAACCTTCTGGCATACATTGCATCCAAAGGTGTGCACAGACATATAGGCAGAAGAGTCGGTGGATATATATATATATATATATATATATATATATATATATATATATATATAGAGAGAGAGAGAGAGAGAGAGAGAGATAGATAGAGATAGATGGATAAATGGATAGATAGATAGATAGATAGATAGATAGATAGACGGATAGATAGATAGATAGATAGATAGATAGATAGATAGATAGATAGATAGACAGAGAGATATAGAGATAGATAGATAGACATAAATAGATAGATAAACACTGTTTTGTCGATGAATATTTCAGCTGTGTGATTTAACTCATTTAACTCTCTGCTCATTAAATTTATATTTACGGGGCTGGGTATTCAACAGGCACGTATGAATCAACACAAGAATTACCTCTGACAAGACAGGAATTACTGTAACAATCCATCCATGGGCTGCTAGAAAGTTGCTGCCAACCTAATTTCACTCACTGGGCCAACCCAGAGCCCCCATCCCCACACACATATACCTAAACACTAACACACACATATGTACACATATATCTATATATACTTACACCCACACGCACGCACGTGCATATGATTTCCATTGGGCCAAACATCTCATCGCTTTATTGCAAGGAATTCTTTTTTTCCCTCCTTCTCTCCTTTATTTATCTGCGATTTTTCCTCGTCTTTGTTCCTCACTTTCCACTGTACACCCTATTCTGAAGAAGGATAAAGGTCCGAATCGTCATTTTAATTATCTTTCCTCCCCATATTTCTGACCAAGTTCGATCGCGAACTTATTCTATCTTATTGTTAATTTTTTTTTTATTTCTTCGCTATTACTCTCTCTCTCTCTCTCTCTGTGCCCCTCTCTATATATATAGATCCCCTTCCCTATCTCTCTCTATCTCCCTTTATATATACGTATGAGTGTGCGAATGTGCATATGTATGTGTGCGCGCACGCGCGTGCGCGTTAATCTCAAACCATTTGACAATCGATGTTTGTTTGTTTATGCCCGAAATTTAGTAATCCCCCCCCCCCCCCAAAAGTGGCCGACAGAATAAATAACAGACTTAAAATAAGTACTGTAATAGCCACTGCAATTAGTTTCATTCACAAGACCCGTCAGAGGTGGTGCCCCAGCTTGGCCGCAATTCAGTGACTGAAAACAAGACAATGAAAGAAAATACACACACAGGACGTGCTCATTGGAGCCGTTCTCTACCAAAGCTTGTATTAAGGCGGTGAGTTGAGAGAATTCTCAAAGAACAGCTGCTTTACGTATTCTGTGAAACAACATGTCCAGACACGTTAACAACAGGCAGCGTGTCAGATTTATCAGAATTTCCTTTTCATTACTCTGTTGGTCGAAATCCTCAAAAGACCAGAGAACAGTATTTGGTACCAACTTCGGTAACTAAGCAAAATTGTGTATTTGTTTACATTAATAAAGTCGTATGCACGCTCTCACCCCGACCCTCCACACACAAACACACACACACACGCACATACATTTATATATATATAAAGATATATATATATCTATATCTATATCTATCTATCTATCTATCTATCTATCTATCTATCTATCTATCTATCTATCTATCTATCTATCTATATACATATATATATATATATATATATATATATATATATATATATATATATATATGTCCATACTCGGACAC
Organism: Octopus bimaculoides; assembly: GCF_046866305.1. Taxonomy (NCBI): domain Eukaryota; kingdom Metazoa; phylum Mollusca; class Cephalopoda; order Octopoda; family Octopodidae; genus Octopus; species Octopus bimaculoides. The sequence continues at coordinate 419,337 of NC_142944.1, forward strand.
ACGTCTTTCATTCTCAGTAAAATATATATGCGTGTGTGGGTGTGCGAGTCTATCTGTCTGTCTGTCTGATGTTTGTTCGTGTGTCTTTCTATATATGTGTATGCCCCCCCCCCCCACACACAACATAACGCAATTACGCTCACACATACAAGATATATTACCTTAATTGCCCAAGCCCTATTCATAAACAGCTCTAAAGTCTATTAAACAATTCCAAACACAAACTTCTCTCCCAGATAAATTACAGCTCAGAACTCCAGCTGAATTACCTATTACCACCCCCAACACCCCACTACCACCACCATCAACAACAAGAACAAACACCAAACCAACAAAGGTATTACTAAAATACTGCTGCCGCCACCGCCGGGGTATTACTTCAAACAATAAAGTCTTCCTTAACATAACATTCACTAACTGACCAGGTGGCGTTGTTATGTTATCGCAGACTCTCCCCCTCTCTCCCCACACCATAACACGCACACGCGCGCGCGCATACACTACTATATATAACGTTCCATGAATAATTTATACTTTATTGTAATTATTTTTATGCTGAGCAGCAACTGTTTTATATATATATATATATATATATATATATATATATATATATATATATAAATATATGTGTGTGTGTGTGTGTGTGCATGTATGTATGTATGTTTTTATATTTACATACAGACACGCGGGTGTGCATGCATGCATGCATGAAGTTAGGCAGTACAATCTTCATCTGAATGAAGTATTTAATCATTCCAGAATCCTACACACATATATATACGCGTACAAAGATATGTGTTTATGCGTGCAACATATATCATATATACCACACACACACACACACACACACATATATATATACATACACACACATATACGTACATAAACTCATACGCATACACGTACACACACACATACATATGCACACGCACGCACATGTGTATATATGTTTATCTAATTATGTATGTGTGCGTGTATGTGTGTGTGTGTGTGTGTGTGTGTGTGAGTGAACATTGTCGAAAACAAGGAAGAAGTTCAAAATTCCGAACACGTTCGTGACATGGGTGTAGTTACGTCGGTGGACGAATCTCTCTGCAAACATAGAGACAGATTGTCGACAAACAATCTGTCAAGAGCTCAGTGAGTGGATACTGGGAATATGTATTGTGTATGTGTGTGTTTTTGTGAAAGAGAGAGAGAGAGAGAGAGAGGGAGGAAGAGAGAGAGAGGAAGAACAGAAGATGACGTTAATACTCTCGAATTTCTAGATTTCTGGACTTCTGGGATCGCATCTGTACATTACGCTTTTGTGCTCCGAAATATCGTCGAGATGCTACACCCTCACATACAAATGTGCATGCATATAAAACCATTTCAATGGGAATATTCCAAAGTAACAGTCTGTGCTTATATTTATCTTGGCCCTCAATTACCTGTCTATTTACTTGTTTAGCTTTCACGAAAATCCACTGGTTATGTCTTAGGATTTGCAACACACCAAGATACCAAAAGTTTTTCGCAGACAATCAAAAGTTCTATGCGCGAAATATTTACATAACCGAATTGGGGGTAAATTTAATCACAGCCTTTCCGGCTGATATTGGGAAGGAATTTGTCCAAAAGGAATGTTCATATTTTACGATTGAACGTGTAAAAACTGTTCCCCAAACCCAAAATGTTGGCATGAATGGTTTCAAATGCTACAAATACTTAAAGTTTTGGCGAAAATATATCATTAAAAGATGCTGTGATAGAGAAACAAAAACTATTATTCCAAACTAGAAGAGATATGATAGTCACAGCTTTCCTCTTACAAGGTAATATCTACAATGCATTTGCAATACTAGTACTGATACCAATGTTTGGAATACTCAAGTGGTCTGCAGAGACAATCTGTTCCATAGACATTAAAACTCGCAATTTCCTGCCATTGACTGCAAATTGCTAGAGAAACAATGTCTGCCTAAAAAGAGATGAAATTTGAGATCAGTGTCGACAGTCTTCGAAAGCCGTGTGATATCGCTTCAGATAGCATCGACAGTATCTGCTAAACAACATCAGCAAGAATACAACAACCGAGTACTCAAGAATGAAACGAATAACACCCTGCATGTCAAAAGTGGATTTCTCAAGAAATACATCCACTTTCTGATGACTTCTCATTTGAATCCAGATGTACAGGACTACCTTGTTTCAGCAAAGACATTGAAGAGAAGTAGTCTGCATATTACAAAAATGTTATGCATGGGTGTGTATCCCATAAATTTGAAGAGGATTTTAATACTAATTTCAAATTTTGGTACAAGGCCAGCGATTTCAGGGAGGGGTAGCTCGATTACATCGACCCCAGCGTTCAACTGATACTTATTTTATCGACCCCGAAAGGTATGAAAGACATAGTCGACCTCGGTGGAATTTGAAGAAGATTCTCATATTAACATGAAGTTTATACGCACATCAGCTCATGACCGCTGCTTCGCATTACGAAAGTTGCATTTTTGCAATCCAAGAGCAGGAGATAGCTACAAAATATCTAGCGGGACAGTGAAGAAATTCAATTCCCGAAATGAACTGAAAATGTCAATTATATCACTGTTCTGCGAAGGCCATAAAACATGTAATCAGCAGTTTTCCAAAAATGGTTTCAAGGTTTTTCGTCCCTCTTCGATAAGATGCTGTTGCTAAAACAATATAAAATGTCAGCAGTAGAAAAAAAGACTGCCGTAGGATACAGACATTATTTTCGTTATTGAATACATTCATAGACATCAACATAAGGAATATTGAAAGAACTATTAGACTTTAATCAAGAGCGAAAGTAAAAGACCCAAATGAGGCAGAAAAGAAAAAATAGTCATCATCGAAGATAGCTGTCCTGCAAATGTAATCATCTCTTCCAAAATATTTATGGACAACTGCTTCGAAGCCTTCAGCTTCTCTACCTTGGTTATAAGTTCACGTTAAAACCAATAATTCTTATGTTTATTATGCCTATCATCATATCAACACAAGAAATATCAGTGAAATATTCCCATCAAAACTTGAAGAAAGTGCAAACAGAAGAGGCCTGATATTTATTTGGGACAGCAAAGAAAATTCATAGAGGTTAGCTTCTCTGCAAATGTAAATATCTTTTCCAAAACCATCGAGAAGGAGAATATTTATGGACAACTTCTTCGAAAGCTTCAGCTTCTCTACCCTGGTTATAAATTCACATTAAAACCAATAATTATTAGTACACTTGATTATGTTTAGTAAATGACTAAGTGACAACTTGGAAAAGCTAGGATTTTCAAGCAAATAAACAGATCAGCCAACACAAACAAAACAAAAACTGTAAAAATATGGAAGACTTTCATAAAGTTCTACATGCAGCAGTTATTATTGGTGCCATCCAATTCCGGTGATGAAATTTCTGTTTCTATGTTAAAAACAAGATCCTTTCTTCGAAGCAGAGTTCCAAAATATAAAAGAGAAGAACACACACACACACGATGGTAGACCGACCACCATGGCAGTCAATCTTCCGTTCGAAGAAACGCTTTGACTCATATTTAATGAAATGCTTAAAATATCAACAAAACCAAGTTATAGTTTCCTTTGAAACTTTTAAAAATTACATATATACGCATTTTTTCTAGCATACTGGAGCATCTATTGGCAAAAATCTACATCAGCCAATTCGTCGATCCCCCTATTACAGAAATTCTTCCTACTACACACACACACGCACACGCACACACACACACACACACGCACGCACGCACGCACATGCACACACACACACACACACACACACACACAGCGTGTCCGGAAAATTAGCAGTATACATTTTTGCCATAAGAACATTTGGCGTAGAATAATTCGCCGTATGGACAATGATAAAGCGTATATATCAGTATTTTGAAAATAAAACAAGGGTTGATAGGTTTTTTTTTAAAGTATTAAAAAGGCAAATTTTTATTCATCGTCAAATACTAAAGAAAAAAAACCTGATGAAGTAATTTAAAACGCATGAAAATTCCATGAAATGCTACGCAATTAGTGTACTTATCTTGCACAAATATCGCTATACATTTTCTTAATCTCGGCTGCTGCATCTCCTCGGTGTAAATAGCACATTCATTTTTGTTAAACTTCCTTTTTCAAATAAGTTATGAGTTTCCATGTATTTGGATGATAATAATGGAACTTTATATTGCTTTGTGCAATCCTTCTTCTATACTGTTGCTTGTTCTGATCATATTATACTGAGTTCTTTCGAAAACATTTCACATTTCTATAGGAAATTTTGGCTCCATTTTTGCCTTCGCGCACCTCGACCTCGTTCTCTTCTTATATAGCGAGTTTCAAAATAAGATACGAATTTTGGGGGATAAATCATCATCATCATCATCATCATCAGTCAATTCAACTAATCCATCAATAGCATCGCGTACTGGAAGAAATGCTAATGCTGTAATGCATTGGATTTTGTTGTTAAATTCTGCGTCCGTTTGATAGCGCAACTTTAAACCGATATTCGCAATTTTGTGATAAATATTCTTAGCCGAATGAAATAAACGACCTTTAATTGTTGTGAATATGTGAGAGAAAACATTGATAATTGCCACTATCGTATAATAAAAACTGCTCACCAATTTCAAGAAATTTATCTGGAATTGTATACCCTCTTCTTCTGATGAAGATAGGGAGGAGATTAGTTTTTCTTTTGCTTCCAGCCTCTAATATTGCGAGACAAATGAGACATATTGCGAGACTAAAGGTGGCATCAGAAATCAAGCACTCTTATTTAAATCTGATGAAATATTTGCAATTAACAATCGCACCGAGGTTTGTGAGTTTAGTTGCTGATGATTTTATTTCGCTTTTGCTTCGTAAACTTTTGGTTTCGAGTATTAAGAAGGATGACAATGCTCACCGACTGTTTTACATACTGAAAAATTATTATCTTTCAACACTGTATGCACTCTTGTTTTTTACACTCTTTATTTTCACATTTCTAATACGCTTCTTTTTTTTGTATTTTCTGTCCATTCGGCAAACAATTGAAATCATCTACTAATTTTCGCACCACCTCTGCTACTTTCCACTGTATAGATTATTTTTATGGGTTAGTTGCACGGAAATATTTATCAAAGGAGGCACACAAGTGGACTATAAACTAGATAATGCATTTTAAAGAAATTACCTTTCTCTATTTGATAGGTTAGTTGATGAAGTTGCCATTTTAAGAAAACAATTAATCTTTTTACTTTTTTTTTTTTGCAACAAATTTTCCCGCGGCAAAAATGTTTACGGCGAAATTTCCTATAATGCATACACACACACACACACACGCGTGATTAAAACGTGGTAGGAAAGAATCACAAGACAGATTCTTCAAGCCGAGCGACCTGGCAGAAAACTAAGAATGAAATGGTTGGAGATTATCCATAATATCAGTTGGTCAGTCCAGCTGGAAAGTGTAATGATGATCGTTTCTGACAGAAACCCGAGGCGCAGGTGGTGAGGATTCAACCCACACAGAGTCCCTCAGGAATAGTTGATAGAGAAAACGAATGAATTGATGGATGGATAGCCGGATGAATATATATATATATATATATATATATATCAAAGAGGTACTCCAGCATGGCCGCAGTCAAATAACTGAAACAAGTAAAAGAATAAAAGAATATATATATCGACGTGTGCACACACTTCATAGAACGCGCGCGCGCACAAGTTCTCAGGCGTTAGTCGTTATAAATGAACCAAACTAAAGAACCATATGTACATTTACTTGTGTGACTAATGTGTGTGTGTTTGTGTGTATATATGTGCAATTAAAATATCATTTTTATTATTTTTATGATTCCGCCGAGGTCGACTTTGCCTTTCATCCTTCCGGGTTCGATGAAATAAGTACCAATTGAACGCAGGGGGCGATTTAATCGACTATCCCCTTCCACAAATTTCACGCTTTGTGCCTATAGTAGAAAATACTATTATTATTATTATTGTTCAGTAGTTTTATTTTTATAACATGCTTTCACTTCACTACCGAGCGCAGCTCTGTGTGCCTTGGGTATGTGCTGTGGTTTGCTGTGGTGCTCTTATGTTTACTGTATTGAAAGTGTTTTGCGTAGGAAGTGTGCAGTGCCCAGTAGTGCAATTTTCTGTATGTTATATATATTTGTAAGTCCTGATTATTGTTATTATTATTATTACTATTATTATTATTATCATTATCATTATCATCATCATTATTATTATATAACTGTTCAATATTTGGTAGATTGCGGCAACTTTCTACTGCATCATCTGCTACACCTCCGTGTTGCTGGGATGTGTGCAGCATTGTGTGTGTGTTTTTTGTTCTGCCGTTGGGAGTGTGCGAAATCTTCCCAGTACTGCATTGTGTTAGTGTTTTTATATCTTGAGGTGTGGTGCTGTCTTTTGTTGTATTAGTATTTGTATTGTGTGTTGAGTGTGTAATGCTTTGGTTATTTGGCTTGCTGGTGGAAGTTTATTTCCTTGGGTAAATACTGTATAGAGTGTGTCTTGTATTTGTGGGTTTTATTTAGGTTGTATTATTGGATTGATAATGTCTGACGTTGGATGTGGGCTGTTCCTAGCAGGGCTATTTTTTAGACAATATGTAGTGTTGAGAATCAAGGTATAGCTTCTACATTTTTGTTCATGCCCAAAGCTGCAATTATTATTGATATTGTTTTTACCTTCATGCCCCACATTTTTAACACTTCATTTTCGAGGTGTTTGTACTATTTCTCCATTTCTTTTTTGACAATATTTTGATCAGAAGGGACTACAATGTCTATCAGTAAGCAGGTGGGTTTTTTTTTTTACCCCAATCCTTATTATTATGCCTGGGTGATTAGTTTTTATTTCTTTGTCGGTTCGAACCGGCATATCCCAGATGATTGTGACCTGGATGTTGTACCTTGTTTGGCACATGCTTATACCACCTGTTGTCGGTTTTGATGTTGGAATGTTGGAATATTGTCCAGTGGATATAACTGTTTACTTTGTCGTGTCTGTATATATATATATATATATTCAGACTTGGCACGGACTGGGCAGCCCGAGATGATGTGGTCAACTGTTTCATTGTGCTGGTTGCATATTCTGCATTTGGTGTTGAGGCTTGTTTTCATTAGTTTCTTTTTATAATTGTTTGTAGACAGGCATTGGTGCAGCGAGAATTAATCCTTCCGTTTCGACTTTTAGTCCAGAGCTTTTCAGCCATTCTTGTTTTCATGCGAGTTTTTGTGTATCTTTGACCATTTCTGCTATGTTGTCATCTGAGGTCAGTGTATCAGTGTAGTTTGCTTCTGTTTTGTATTTTGTCGCCTCCTTGTGTGTACAGAGAAAAGTGTTTCCTTTTTCTCGTGTTGCTTTACTACATGCAGTAGTCTTCCACTCTTTGTTTCTAAGTACTTTACTAGTCCAACTGTTGTTATTTTATAGTAGTTTTCTATCTGTATAAGGCCACGGTCTCCTTCTGAGCGGGATATGTTCTGTCTGTTTTGGGGTGGTGACTTCGGTACGCTGTTAATAGGTTTCTGGTTTTTCTATCTAAGTTTCTCAATTCACTGATCTTCCAGTTTATTATGTTATAGCTGTAATTTATAACTCTTCTGGCTAGCGTGTTTACCCCTATTATCTTATTATTATCATTATTATTATTATTATTATTATTATTGAGTGAGAGAGCAGTGCATGCTATCAAAGTGACACTGTGATAAAATATACGAAGCCCTGTATACTCATCATGACTACCCGTCTGATAAGGGTACACCAGGCACATGCATCACAACCATATGTGAATGACATAGCAATCTCATATCAAGATAAACAAGGCATGACTTCGCAGGTGGGGCCCAGTTAGAATTTTCTCCAGGTCGAGTAGCCCATCCTACACAAAAGATCCCTGAATAAGGTTTGTTTAAGAATGTTGAACGGAACACCCATGTTTCCAGAGGTGAATTATCCAAACCCCAAAGAATTCCTTTCAACACATGGCTATGACGCTCCCCCACTACTTCTGCTCGTGATCAGAGATGCACATATCGTCAGCCACCAAGGGACATGCTCAACTGGTTAAGGTCAAACAACTGACAAGCAAATCTGTGGTATTGAGCAGAATATTTGCTGTAGCCCATCTTATTTGGGTTTCTCCTTTCATTGAGACGATGTTTGTTTGTCGGGAGATGCTTGGGCGAGAAAGGTGAGGGGACATAAGAGTGTGCGCCGTCGGAAGTGAGGGCAAGTAGGCTGTTAATGTAAAGAACGAATATCGTGGGCCAAAGATAACCCTATTGGCAAATGCCGCACTAATGCGATATTGACAGGCAAAAAAAGCTCCAAAAGACGAGAAACAGATGTAGTCCATAGGGTCATTGAGGGTAAGTTTAGCTTGGAGACACGCCTTTCAGACACGGTTGGATGTTTTACTGACGGGGCAAAGGCCAAGGAGACTGAGGTTGTGAAGAAAGGAGTTCAGACGTTATAAACCCTTCAGCATTTGTGCTGATAGGCCTGGAAACACTGTCCTCCTGCATACTACATCATGCCACTCATTCCCATCACTGATTGTTCCACCAAATTTTCCAGAAATGAGTTACTTCTCTGTCTTTCTCTCTCTGCTTCCTCTCCTTACTAACCACAATTGTGGCCTACATAAAACCATATATAGAAAAGCAGTCTGTTGTATGTCTGCCTTTATGAAGACCACAGAGGTGGATATTAAAGAGAGAGAGAGAGAGAGAGAGAGAGAGAGAGAGAGAGAGAGAGAGAGAGAGAGAGAGAGAGAGAGATAGGGGTGAGGAGGTAGAAAGTTAGGGGAGAAAGAGAGGCTTCAGGTCACTGGAGAAGGTTGTTAATGGCTCTTTCCATCACCTTTAAGATATTGGAAATAAGAGCAATAGGTCGATAGTTGGCAGGACCAAAGTGGATCCTATCTTGGGAATGTACCAGGCTGCAGCATGCTTCGCATACGTGTGTGGTATATGTGGTATGTGTGTGTGTGTGTGTGTGTGTGTGTGTGTGTGTATGGGAGAGAGAGAGAGAAAGAGAGAGAGAGAGAGAGTTTAAAATGAAGAGAAAGGCGAGACAAGGACTAGCTCCGTGATTCATTATTCGAATGAAATGAAAAGGACATTTTAAGAACCAGTGGTCTTGTTAGTGTGAAGCGACCGGAAGTGCTTTCACACAGCGTCTATATATGTACGAAGTGACGAGCCTGGTGTAACGGAGAGGAATAGTGTAGGAAAAGATTTACACAGTGAGTATAGTGTGAAGTTGCATACGTGTTTTTATTATTCTGCTAACGAACCTTCAATTTGAATTCGTTCAAAATATTCTCAAAATGCAAACATTGGAACATAAAGAAAACATTTCAAGAGACACGTAATAAAATAGACACTATATACTCGAACTCAAAAAATACTGTATTTAAAATGTTCTGTTGTTTTTATACACTTACTAGTTATTGCAGAATGGAAACCAAGGAAAGAGAAAATTAATCGAAATAGATGGGTTATGGTGTCAAATTGAAAACTCTTCTTAAATGTGTAAATTTCACATGGAGTGCTCTCATGACATTAGACGTATGTTTTACAATAATTTTAAATTTATAATCATTCTAAATTGATGTATAATCTTATATAAATAAATACATTTTTAATAAAATCGTTGCAACGTACTTTTCTCGTGTTTACAAAATTGCTCAATAAATTCGTATAAACTGATAGAAGCTATACCATAAGTAATGTTAACACTTGGATTAAGACATGCAGATTACTTCACACACACATGCACGCACACGCACACACACACACACACACACACACACACACACACACAGAAGATTACAAGCATAACGCATTGTTTGTCTCAATGCAAACATGCCTTTAGTAGGTTTAATACAGAGAAAGTAGCACTTTTAACTCGTTACAGAAACTCTGAGATTAATAGTAAGGAAGATGGTATTCTTGAACTAAATCTTTGCAACAGAGTGGGGTCCACTAAAGGCACTCAAGACACCTGTTGATCGTGTTAAACCGGATGATGGAATAAGCCAATCACCCAAGAATGTCATGACAAAATCTGAATCCAGAATGCAAAGCCTTAGAACTAATACTGCAAGTTAATCTTGTATGATATTCTGACAGTTCCACTAATTTACTGTCTTAGATTTGTGTATTTTTTTTATTGATCCCGAAAGGACGAAAGGCATACCTGACCGGCCGGATCCGAACTCAGAATCGCAACAATACCGTGAAGCATTCGATCTCGAACGATTCTACCAAATTGCATTTTGAAATGTTGATGCAAACATGACCAGAATAAGTGAGAACACCTTTAAACCCTAAACTATGTAGAACAATAACAAATATTCTGCACTTATCCCCATAAGTTTAACTCAGTTTAACTATTTGATGAGCAGTTCGATTTTTCTCAAACTGCAGTCTGTTCTTCCTAGTTATAGGCGTCTTTCACTTCTGTTACATACAAAATGCTCTTTATTAAAAGTGTTGATTTCCAAGGAATTAAGCTTGTTTTTGCGACGTCATGAAATTTCGCTCTTTTTTTTTTCTTTTGTGTGTGTGTGTGCTGGGGGATACTTACTAAAGAAGAAAATTAAGGTGAACTTTACATTTGTTCCGGGCGGAACTAAATATAGTTGTGTAAGGCACCAGGCACTATATGTGCGCGTGTCTGTGCGTGTCTTTTCATATCGTTATAATTAAAATCCCTGATCTGTAGAACTTGTCCATACGAAGAACAATTGTATAGTATATAAGATGAACTTACAAGTTAACTGTAAGATGAGGAATGTAGCTATAGCCTACGGTGTACTCAAGGATGGTACAGAAACAAGACAACATTGGAGAGGCAGCACACAACATAGGGGAAGCGAATAGACGGGTGCTCTACCAACATTCTCAAGCAGAACATATAGGCTCGGTTAATAACATAAAAGTTAAGGTATTATCAACGCATAGAACTGACATGACACTTAGACAGATTACAGATGCCATACACATAATAATAGACCAAGCCTCAATAGAAAACACGAACGGGACAATAACGTTCGCTACCACCACACCACGCAACACGACAACAACAACAACCACGATAACAACAGCGTGAACGAACACACAAACACAGAAAGATACAAGAACAATATCAAAAGTAAGGGTCAAGAACAGCAGCAGCAGCAACAGAAGAGAAAACGTAGGTGAGGAGAGAGTGAAAGTGCCACTGAGAACAACGACGATAGCGATAACAACGATATAAAGGGTACAGATATAAACAGTGTAGTGGGCAAGCCTATACACACACACACACATAAACACATGGGAAACACATAGACACGCGTACGCGCGCGCGCACGCACACGCACACACGAAATAAACCACCTCAAAATAGAACAATATCTGTTTCAGCACACAGTTTCACATCAGGAATCTTGCAAAGCAAATTCACAAACGTAAAAAAGTATACTGGATTCTTTTTATATTTATACTTTTACAAAAAGAAGAGTGAGTGTGATTTCGAAATTTCGAAGGGTGGCAGGGTGAAACTTCGAAGTTAATGTCACCTCTTTTCTTGAAAATTTCAATACATACATAATACATACATACATACATACACATACATACATACATACATACATACATACATATATCGGATGTGCAGTGTCAGTGTGCATACTCGACAGAGTGTAAGCATCTTGAGAGAAAAGTTAGGCATAAGAGGAATCTGATGTGGTGTGCAAGAGAGATGACTGCACTGGTATGGTCATGTGATGTGTATGGACGAGGACAGCTGAGTAAAGAAGTGCTGATCTGTAATGGTGGAGGGAACCTGTGGTAGAGGTAGACCCAGGAAGACATGGGATGAGGTGGTGAAGCACGATCTTCGAACTTTGAGCATCAGAGAGGCAATGACTAGTGACCGAGACCTTTGGCGATATGCTGTGCTTGAGAAGACCCGTGAGCCAAGTGCACCCATGTTGGTGGCACGTAAAGAAGATCTTTTGAACGTTGGATCTGACGGAGGCAAAGTGGTTGAGTTCCTTTTGAGTGATGGGCCTCACGGAGGCAATGACCAAGGCCTTTGGCATTATGTCGTACTTGAGAAGAAGACCCATCAAGCCGAGCAAAATGGCAGTCGTGGCAGATACTGGTGTCCTGAATATTGGCACCCATGCTGGCGGCACGTAAACGCACTCCAGTATCACGCAAATGGCACCCATGCCAGTAGCACATAAAAGCACCCATTACATTCTCGGAGTAGTTGGCGTTATGAAGAGCATCTAGCCGTAGAAATCCATGCTAAATCCGACTGGAGTCTGGTACAATCTTCCAGCATGCCAGCCCAGTCAAACTGTCCAATCCATGCCATCATTTAACGACGGACGTTAAATGATGATGATGATAATGATGATGATGATAATGATGATGATGATAATGATGATGATGATATATATATATATATATATATATATATATATATATATATATATATATATATACACGTTTATACACAAATATATGCACAAATACCTATCTATACTATTTACACACACACATAATGTCTTATGCTTTGGACAAATATACTTTTTCAAGTACACACACACACACACACACACACACACACACACACACACACACGCACATACGCGCACACACACACACACACACAATCGTTTGTAAAAAAACACAAATCCAAAAGAAGAAGCACACTCTAAGATGTAGAGCGATGTATATTAGAAATGGGAAAGGCAGGTTTATGGATTACCTTAGGTTTCCCGTCCATAAAGGGTTTAGCTTTATGGCGTCTTGTCACGTAACACGCTTTTGGGATCTGACAATATGCCATAAAGCTAAACCCTTTATGTTCGGGAAACCTAATGTAATTCCACACAAACACACACAATTTATAAAACGCTAAATAGGTTCGTGGACGGAGTATAATGCATGTGATGCATATGCATGTTCCTGAAGCTACATCAGTAAACTGTTGGATACTTGGCCAGAACTAATAACTCCTAACTGTGAAACCCGTCTGTGATGATAAACTTTTTGAATTCACAAAATTTAAGGCTATTTATACCATTGACCAGAAATTCAGAAGCCCAGGCCTCACTCGCCATCTTGGAAAAGAATTTTCTCTGAATAAATAATTTGCGATCATGAAGTCTCGACTTTCTGAAACGCCGTATATGTAACACACACACACACACACACACACACACACACACACACACACACACACACACACACACACACACACACACACACACACAGAGAAATAAATACATACACGTTTGAGTGTGTATGTATGTATGTAGTGAATGTGTGTGTGTATGTATGCTTGCATATAAGTATGTACGTAAGTATGTATCTGTGTGTGCGTGTATGTGTACGTGTATGTGCGCACGCAGGTGTGTTTGGGTTTCTAATAACTCGTAGAACACACGCAGTGAAGAAATACCTTGATTAGATAAATTAAAACGTACCTTGTGAGGTTCATAAATGTCTAGTTACATCCCCAACACAATTTGTGTGTATGTGTGTGTGTATGTGTGTGTGTGTACATGTCTCTGCATATGAGCGTATCTATGTATAGATCTGTGTGAGAGAGTGACTATATGTCTGAGGATGTACTTTTAGATACAGCACTTGCTAACTCTTCTATTTTTATCTCCAACCCTCTGTCCTGTTTCTTACCTCTAGTTACTACTACACTTCCTGCCTCCATTCTTTGTACCACTCCTAACATGTTAATTCCACCACATCTTACCAATTCCTTAAATTTATTTTTTTCCTACCAACTATTATTCTGACCACTACTACCACCAGCAAATTCACTCTCTGTCCGTTCTCACTCATCGTAGTTGACTTCGACACCATGTTCATGTTGTCATTTCTACTTTAGACCCCTCACCTCTTTGCTTAGCTTTCTCTTCTTTCCCACAACTACCACTTCTGTCTACGACTTTGACCACTGCTTGTCCACATTTTTTTTTCATCTTACATCATAACACTCCCACACCACTCAGTTCATCTGCCTCAAAGCTCACACCACTGCATGCAGACTTTTCTCCACTTTCTGTTCACATCTTTCCCACCCTCGAGATTCTTTCCTTATCTGATTTGCGATTCTATGTCCTACCGATAAGACCTTTATGTTTTTATCTGTCTCCCCAAGCAGTTAATTGGCAGAGCCATGAAGGCATTAGATAGAATGTTTCGTGATATATATTCTGATTCTTACCGATTTGAGCCCAAATCTTATCAAGGCTAGCTTTGCCTTTCATCCTTTCAGGGCTGATAAATGTCTATTCTGTCCGGTAGATTTGCAGAACTGTTAGAAGGTCGGGTAAGATACCTCGTGGTTAACTGTCCCAGATCTTTAAGGTTCAGTTAGCAATGTTTGCAATGACGTTGATGCCCACCTGTATTGGTCCAAATCACTGACTTTTCTCTTGGATAAACACCAGTGGCGTCAAGAAGGGCAGACTTGTATACATGGGCAACTATCAATATCTCTCAAAGAAATCTCGTTCAGGTTTACGCATGTGCTGCGAATTGACACAACCATTAGAGTGTTCGATGGAATGCCTCACGATATTTCTTCCGGATCCCTGATCTCTGAGTTCATATACCACCGATGTCAAATCTGTCTTTCTTCTTTTGAGAGTCGATAAAAAAATGCATTAATCCAGAGCAGTTAATTAGTAGAACTGCTGAAAGTAGGCGGGAAAGATGCTTTATGATATCACTGGTGCCAAGCTGTCCTTTAGATCAGTGGTTCTCAACCGGGGTCCATATAAAATATTTTTTTTTTTTTTGGGGGGGGGGGGATCCACGCAAAAATTAGTAAATTGAATGCCACTATAGTATTTTAAGGGCCCCTGAAAAATTTTTGCTTTAGATGTATGTATTGCAAGAAACAGCAGGGTTTCTTTCTCTAACATTTTCCATAGATCAACCTACACAAGTTAAATATGTGAAAAACAAAAAAAAGGAATTTTGAAAGAAGTTTCTATAAAACTAATTTTTAAACATTGAATGGCTCTGGTGGGGTCCACCAGAATGAAATAGTAATCAAAGGGGTTCTTTGTTTAAAAAAATGGTTGAGAATCCCGGCTTTAGATAAACATCGATAGCATAGAGAAGTTTGAACACATAGACAACAACCAGTATTCCTTTCAAAATCTTGTTCAGACCTGTACAGGTATAAGGTCAACTTTGACCGAAGAGACCATATAAATCAATCAATCAATCAATCATCATCATCATCATCATCATTAATGGCATCATCATTATCATCTCTTCTCTCTGATGAAAGACAAATGTACAAAACTTCATGTTTCCCACGAGGCAGCTTTCGGCTTTTTCTACCCGAAAAGGTTTTCCAACCCATCATTCACTTTCTATTATTTATAGCTTTATGTATGTTTTGAAATCCAACTACACTCCAAATAGCTACGAAACTTAAAAGTGTTTATCCCGAGATACTCTAAAAGACACCTATTGCATTTCTTTCCCGTGCTTGAGACTAAACATATAAGAAGATTACTATCATCGCGATTTAGCATTCACTGCCGACTCATTCAACACTTGGCGATACTTAAGCTTTACAAAGAAACACACCTTCCCCCAAAAAACAACAGCAGCAACAACAAAAACAAGACAAAACAAAACAATGTAATAAAAAAAACGTTGAGTTGTCAGCACTGAAGTTGATGCCAAATGCATGGTTTCATTTTGATGAGTGAAATAAATAAACACATAAATATGGGTTTCAGTACAATCTTAGATGCCTACAAGAAACGAAAATAACACACACACACACACACAAACACTACTACCCCTACACACACAACAATTTCTTGTTTCATGTTTCCTCTGCGATTGAAAACCTAATCGTAATGGATTATTAAACTGTAACATTATATTGTAGCAAATAGGCAGTCGAAAAGATGAAAAAACAAAATTATTCTCAATGCCTGGAATACTCCTGCTTAAATTTGAACCTCATTATACGGAAAGAAACCTGTTGCTTTATTAGCGCGTTTAAAAGAAAACGGTCAGTCACGCTTGGTCAGCTTTTGCCTTCTGGAATGCTTGGTGGTACTACATTGTACCATTTATGTAGATATTTCGTAATTTCTCAAAATACTATATACTTTTTTTCTTCTGAAATTAATTAAGCTCTTGTTATTGATGACACAGAAGGGTTTCCAACATTGCGATGGCTTTCGTCAGCAACTGAAGAAAAGCCTGCAATATTTTAAGTGGCTCTTGGAATTTCTGCGAAGAGCAAAGTATTTCTGATATTAATAAGGGGTAACGCATATAAATAAAGGGTAACGTATATAAATATGTCTGTTATAGCGGTGTCATTAGGAAATTGCCCTTCCAACTAACAAAAAAAAAAAGAATGTGAATCAAACTGACGAATTAAAAGTTGGTATGCGCAATTTGGAAGATATTCTATAAAGAAGTAAATACCCACAAAATGTAGAATTTTAATACGAATACCGATTGTTTTGGGAAAAGATTACACTCTAAAATTTGTTTCAAAAGAGGAGAGAAAGCAGAGTAAAAAAAAAAAACAGACCTCAGCCCACAAAAAAAGGGGGGGGGGGTAAATATGACTGTTAGGAAGAGATATCACGGAGACTTGAAACAGTGATCATGTTTATTTATTTGTCTTTTGCTTGTTTTGATACAAGGGCTACTGAAAACATCTTCAAATCTAGTCTGCTTTGTTACATGGAAGTATGAAGTTAAAAAAGAAAAGCAAACAAAAATCAAACAAACAAACAAGCAAAAGACTTGAGCTACACAGGGTTTGTTTATCGAATAGCGTGTTAAATCAAGATCCTTGTCAAACGTTGTTGTGAGAAGAACAGTTTTGAACGCAAGACATTTCTACTTTTGGACAATGCTCCTGGTCAGACTTGATGGTTTCAGTTTACTTCGAACATAAGGATTAAGTTTTTACTATTTTGCTTTTCTCTAGTTGTTAACATGCAGTTTACTTTCGCGAAAAAAAAAAAGTAAATTGTCTTTAAAATTTGAAAATAAATTAGAACAAAAACTGGAAGTAACGATGGTGACATTAGAAAATGTTCTAAAAAGAACATATAGAAGACGTTCATTATGCCACATCTATAAACACCAACAAGTATAGCACCTTCTAGTGATGTGTTTGGTATTTCAAAAATAGTAGCTAAAGTACAATGTTTCTAGCTACTCAATATTGAACACCATCTCTGAAAAAAGCAATTCAATGGTTTGTATGTTGGTAGATAACAGCCAACACAGTTATATATCAGCATTGCAATAATCCTGAACAATTAATGAATTATTATAGAGAATAAACGAATTGGAAACGGTGGCATTGTTCTTGAGGATTCACTAGGAGTATATGAGCCAATTATTTTTTTGGAAAGAGCCATTTCACTCTACCCGTCATAATTCACCTTTATGTATAATGCAGGTAAGAGACGCAGGATGAATTGATGTAAGTTCTATACATTTGTTTTCTTATATACATTGTTTATATGAAATTATGGCATGGACTTTTGTTACTTCTGGTTTCTATCGCAATTTATTAAAATTTTTATCAGGACAATTTATTTCCACATTTCTACGACAGTAAGATGCATGTTAATCCCTAGATAAGAAAGTTCTTTTATAGATAGGTTTACTAATTTCGTTCACCGGGGTGTTAGTGTGTGTGTGCTTGCGCGCGTGTACACTCTCACACACACATATGCATACACAAATACATATATATGAATATATGTGTGCACATATATATGTATAATATATATATACATATATAATACACACATATACACAGTCGTGGCTGTGTGGTAAGAAGCTTACTTCCCAACCACATGGTTCCGGGTTCAATCCCACTGCGTGACACCTTGGACAAATGTTTTCTACTTTAGCCTCAGGCCGACCAAAGCCTTGTGAGTGGATTTGGTAGACGGAAACTGAAAAAAAAGACCACCGTTGTGTGTGTGTGTATATGTATATATATATATATATGTATATATATATATATGTGTGTGTGTGTGTGTGTCTGTGTTTGTCACCCCGTCATCGCTTGACAACCGATGGTGGTGTGTCTATGTCCCCGTAACTTAGCGGTTCGGCAAAAGAGACCGATAGAATAGGGACCACGTTTACAAAGAATAAGTCCTGTGTGTGTGTGTGGGGGGGGGGGTCGATCTGTTCGACTGCAGTAACATGACTGAAACAAATAAAAAAACTAAAGAATATATACATGCGGTGTACACTATCTAATTGCCCCGTCAACAACTTGTGCACGAAGACCTGCGTAGTACATATGAGGTAGTTTGCAATATATGTGGTGCACTCTACATTGGGAGTACCACCAGAAAATTGAACGTCCGCACCAAAAAATACTTCAGTCTTTAAACGACTGCAGATACACATAGTCGTCTCTTGCATCAAAAAGACACATACAAGAATTCTCAGTAAAAATACGGAGAATGTTAAATATGCATTACACTAGAGAGAGGGAGAGAGAGAGAGAAAGAGAGAGAAAGAAAGAGAGAGAGAGAGAGAGGGAGAGAGAGAGAGAAAGAGAGAGAGAGAAAGAGAGAGAGAGAGAGAGAGAGAGAGAGAGAGGGAGAGAGAGAGAGAAAGAGAGAGAAAGAAAGAGAGAGAGAGATAGAGAGTAAAAGATGTAACAACAAACGCTGCAGTAGTAAGAAGAGATCAATCGTTGGCTCTGACACATTTGACATTACAAGTCGCATACAAATTAAAGAAGAACCATCTACACAAGTTGTTCTTAATGGACCGTAGTGCTTCCTTAGTGGCAGTGTGAGCTCATAAGGGGACGGTGAATGTCAAGGGACGCGGTTGACGCTAGGTGTTTAGAGAGATTGTGATAATTCGTTAGAAACAAAATACTAAAGTCAACCCAATTTACACGCTGTTATTTATACCTTTATGTGAGCTTCAAAATTCATTATTACAATATATAGGTGCAGGAGTGGCTGTGTGGTTAGTAGCTTGCTTACCAACCACATGGTTCCGGGTTCAGTCCAACTGCGTGGCACCTTGGGCAAGTGTCTTCTACTATAGCCACGGCCCGACCAAAGCCCTGTGAGTGGATTTCGTAGACGGAAACTGAATGAAACCCGTCGTATATATATATATATATATATATATATATATATATATATATATATATATATATATATGTGTGTGTGTGTGTGTGTGTGTGTATGTGTGTGTATTTGTCCCCCCCCCCCATCATTCGACAACCGATGCTGGTGCGTTTACATCCCCGTAACTTAACAGTTTGGCAAAAGAGACCGATAGAATAAGTATAAGTACTAGGTGTAAGGGAACGACCGTGCGAACTCAAAAAGGAGAAATGGTGACGAATGGAAAAACAGAAGACTCCTTTTATTTAAACGTGTCATACGGTCGAACACAAAATATATATATCAATGGATGATATACATAATATGTTATACGACGATAACATAGATGACCAGTAATGAAAGACCACAACCGTATTAGATGAATAACAGAGATATTTATTGTAGCGTTAAAGATGTATGTCTGTGAGAGTGTGAATGCGACATATAAGAACATAATCAAAGACAGGCCGTCATACAAAGAAAAGTGTGTATGTGAGTTATTACAGCAGATAGAAAGAGAGTCAATAACACGTGAGCAATTATACCAGTTCTTTAGTACACTATAGGAAAAGTTCTGTATGTGAAAGTGAGGGGAGGCTGAGTGTGGCAGAGCTGATCACTAGTTGTGATGTCGTGGCATCGATGCCGGGCCGTGATTCTTGTTATACAGATGTTCGTCGCTGGCTGAAATTCTTGTCTGTTTATTTACCGTGGTGAAGCTGAGTCACCTAACAGAATTGAAGAGAGAGATGTACCGCGGAGGTTTGGTTTGGTGTACATAGTAAGTCGTGTTGACGCTGGTGGTGTAGAGGCTGCTTGGTAGTAATCGTGTTGGTCATGACGATAATGCTGGATAGTAGTCGTAGACTCGTATTGCTGATGTGGCGACGGCGGTTGTCATCGTTGGCTGGACGAAGCTGTTGAAGTGGTCGCTGGAACTGCTGCTGCTGTCGTGTGGTACACGGAACAGTCTCTAAGAGAAACTGGACCGAGACAAATTTGTGGGGTATGAGTTGATCTATTTAAGGCGTTAAGAGGGCTCCAAATGGCTTCAGAATTTTACTCTATCACGTGACCTTATTAGGGGCCGTGATTGGTCAGTTTGCGTTCTGGCGGGAACGGTTCGAAGAAGTTGCCGATTCGAATAATGATCAGTCACGTGATGACAAGGAATGGGTTCTCTACTACGCTCGCATTTATTTATATTTAAATGAGAAGATTGTCTGTAATGGCGATAGTAGTTTGTATCTAATGGCGGGAGGTAGTTTCACTACATAGGCTTACAAAGAATAAGTCCTGGGGTCGATTTGATCGACTAAAGGCGGTGCTCCAGCATGGCCGCAGTCAAATGACTGAAACAAGTAAAAGAGTAAAAGAGTATATATATATATGTATGTATGTATATGTACTAACAAACGCTCCCCGTTCATTAGACGGTTTGTATAGGTGAAGAGGGTTAACTTGGACGGTGTTAAGTTGTGGAGATGTTTGGTGATAGTATGGTGTTATTACTTTTGGTTAGGGCATTAAAGATCCCTGAGACGTTAAATCTGTTGACTGTTTCTTCTAAATAAGGAAAATCGATTGACAGTGAAACTTTTCAAAATAGTCACGAGGCTAATAAAATGAAGGAAAGCTGTTCAGCCCACAATATATATAACTTCCAGTAGAATCAGACATCATAACTAACCTTAAACTTTTTGTACTCAAATACTTTCACATTAAGATAAGCACAATGTACTCTTCCATAGTACATACCTCCTGTCACCTATACGTCAGACTGAACACTGTTTTATCTCCTAAGTGAATATTGCAAGTGATATTTAAGCAATAAACAGTTCTTTGGCTTTTGCATTTGACGAATGTTGCTTTAAGTATTTTATTTCGATTTCACTGACGTAGTAGTAAGAATAACGGGATACGTAACAGTAGTTTCGAATAAAAATAAAAATGGAAGTTTTAATCATCCGATGGACAGGCCATAAGAATTACAAAAATAGAGATTCTCACTTCGAAACTGACAGTTTTGAAAATCTTTTTAGATGTATCCATGTTTAAAATTTCATCGCGATCGGATGAACAATTCTTATATGAACAATAAGCGCACAAAAAACAGACAGACAGAACGGGATTTATATATTAGATTAGATATCAGGAATTTTTCGAAGCGAGGGTACAAACTCAGAAGAGAATACAATTCCAAGAGAAAAGGACGTAATTACATTATTTATAAGGGCGCACTTCTCTTCTTGAGGGGGCACGTGCCCCTCAGGCCCCGCACTGGATCTGCCCATATATATATATATATATATATATATATATATATATATATATATATATATATATATATATAGTAATAAAAAATATAAATATTTCAGTGCATCGCTATACTACGTGCGTTACAACAAATTACATGTCCCTTAAAATCACAGTCCATAGTGTCCATGGACATCGGCGTCATTCAAAGCTACCCCCGGACAATTGATCTAACAAGAATGCAGATTCTTGTTTATAGAAATCAGCAAACTAATTTGGTGTAATGGTATAGATATATTCTGTTACTTGTTTCAGTCATTTGACTGTGGCCATGCTGGAGCACTACCTGAATGGGTTTTAGTCAAGCAAATCGACTCCAGGACCTATTCCTTGTAAGCCTAGTACTTATTCTATCTTTTTGCTAGCTTACGGGGACGTAAACACGCCAACATTGGTTGTCAAGCGATTATGGGGAAACAAACATAAACATAAACACATACATAAATGCACACACACGAATATATATATATATATATATATATATATATATATATATATATCAATGAAAAATATTTCAATACAAATGTATTAATTTCCAGCAAAAAATTGCCCTATAAATATCGGTGCTTTGTTGTACCACTCTTCTGAATTTATATATATATATATATATATATATATATATATATATATACAACAGTCTTCTTTCAGTTTCCGTCTACTAAATCCACTCACAAGGCTTTGGTTGGCTCGAGGCTAGAGTAGAAGACACTTGCCCAAGGTGCCACGCAGCGGGATTGAACCTCGAACCATGTGGTTGGTAAGCAAGCTACTTACCACACAACCACGCCTACTCGCATTTTCGAAAAAAAAAATTCATTGTTAGGATAAGAAATGAGGGTATGAGTAGGACATTGTGTTACCAAGGAATAGAAATATGATCAGAGGAACGGTGAAGCTGATATCGAGAAGGTATAAGGCAAAGGGAACTATTGAGGCGCTGTGTGTTTAGGAGGGTTATGGTTTTTTTTTAGAAATAGTATTTAAACCAGATACAATTTTATATTTTAAACACACACACACACAAAGAAAACATAGTCCTGATTAAAATATGAATTAGACATTGTATTACCATTAAGCAGAAACGTGATTACTTCAAGCAAGCACGAGACAATTTTTAATGATTTTTCAATAACAAATATTCTTTTCTATTCTAGGCACACAACCCGAAATTTTTAGGGAGGTGGGCCAGTCGATTAGATCTACCCCAGTACGCATCTAGCACTTATTTATCGATCCCGAAAGGATGAAAGGCGAAGTCGACCTCGGCGAAATTTGAACTCAGAACGAAAAGACGAAATACCGCTAAGCATTTTGTTCGGCGTGCTAACGTTTCTGCCAGCTCGCCGCCTTAATAACGAAAAATATTAGTTTGGGAATATAGTGATTTGCGCAGAATCTTGAAGCATTGTGGATTTGTTTTCTACTTTTTCTTTTATAGCTTAAAGTCAGCTAAATACAGATATGTGTCCTTGATGTGCACCCATCATTGCCACATCTGTAGAAATGAGGACTGAAACGCCACTTCTTTGCTCTTTATGTTTAGGAGAACAATCGAATGATGGCATTGTTCGAAATCCAGTTTCCAAACATCATTCATCTATTCATGCATGCATGTATGTATGTATGTGATTATGTATGTATGTATCTCTCTCTCTCTCTCTCTCTCTCTCTCTCTCTCTCTCTCTCTCTCTATATATATATATATATATATATATATATATATATATATATATATATATATATATATATATATATATATAAATACAAAAATGGGACAAGAACGCAAAACACCTCTAAAACGACATAAGAATATTTAGTTCAAGAAAGTATTGGTAGTCTTCTTTAGCTGGTGTTAAACGGGTATTAGAAGATTAGAATATACAATAGGAAGTGATGAGTCAGGGTTAGAGTGCAGAGGATGAGCATGAGAAAGATTAGAAAGATATTGTGAAAGATGTACAGTTTAAATCTGGCGTGAAAGAGAGTCCCAAGTTCTTTGCGAGGCTGTTCCTTATGAAGAAAATCAACAGCAAAGAGATAGCACCCGCTACTGTTTGATGAGTTTCTTACAACTTGGAGAAAACAAAACTAAAAACAAACAAAAATACGGAAAACGAAACACTTATCATCATTCCCTGAAGTTGAGTGTTGTATGAGTTCACTTGTGATAGTAGAGTAGTGAGTTACCAAATCAAGGAAGTGAAATCGAAACAGAGGCAGTTCTTGTTAATATGGTGACAAACTAGGGAACCAATAAAATTGGGAATGAAATTCATAAAAGTAACTTAAATTTTAAAAGACATCAACCTATCACCCTCCCTCTCTGGGTGGGATTCCAAATTTCATGCGAAGTTTATTACTCATCTATGTGGCAAAGTATCTTTACAGTCAACCATTTTGTGCGTATCTAAAGGGCAATGCATGAGATGGGGGAGGTTTTTCTCCTTTATGAATTCACTGAATTACAAATGTTTGTTATACCTCTCCCAAAGAGATGCACCTTGCATACCTCAGGTTGACCAAAATACCGCCTGGGTGGAATTTGGTGGACGGAAACCCATTGTGTGCGTAAGGCAGAGTGTATGTGAATGCTTATAGTGTGTGTGATGTTTCATTTTATCTAATTAGATGTACATACAGATACATGTTTGCTTCTGTGTGTATATGTGTGAGAGAAAGAAAGAGAGAGAAAGATAAAAAGAAAGTGAGAAAAAAAAGAGAGAAATTTGTACATCTGTAGCAAATCGCATAAAATAGAATTGAAAGTCGAATACACATACACACACCCACATACACATGCACACACATGCAAACACATACACACACACGCACACACACACATACACCGATTTCTATAGAAAGGAGTGTAAAGTGTATTTGTATGATATTTAGATGTGTAACCCATATGAACACAGAATATTCACGGCCACTGAAATCCCATAACGTTGCTTCGCCATAAACGCACAGCCTTTTATTAACAGACTCAAGGCACCAAACGCACCAACTTGAACCTAAACGAAAGAGATGAGGCGTGGAGGAATCTCTGCACAAGTTTTCTTTCATTTTTTTCTCCTATTTTTTTGTTTTATTTTTATTATTATTATTACTATTATGATTATTGTTGTTGTTTGCTTGTTTGTTATAGGTTGAACGTTATCTGCATTAAAAATAATGTGATGACGGGTTGATTACGGGGGCGCTCCTAGGAATTAAGACTTAAAGAGGAGTGATTCTCTCACCCTGCCTGTCGATGTGTCTGAATGTATGTTTCATACACACTCGTGTGATATGTGTGAGTTTGCGTGAATGTTTTGTACACATGCAAAAAAAGAAAACACACACATGTATATATATATATATATATATATATATATATATATATATACACAATCACACATACACAAGCATTTATATATATATACATACATACACACTGTATACATACATATGCTTTATATATAATACCCAATATATATATGGAGAGAGAGAGAGAGTGAGAGAGAGAGAGAGCGAGAGAGAGAGAGGGAGAGAGAGAGAGAGGAAGAGAGAGAGAGAGAGAGTGCCTAATTTAAGATGAAAAAAAGAACGTCCCAGAAAATCTGGTTTGCGTCTTTTATAGAAGAGCTCAAAGTTTAGCATACAGAAAGTGGTGATTCAAGAAATTTTTCAGATTGAGAATGAAATGATTTTATTTGATTCTCTTTGTGAAGAATTTCCAATAGGAGATATTTTACATGTTTCTCTTACATGTACAATTTTGTAACTCCAACTAGCAAATGAAACACGTGTAATGGTGAATAAATGATACAGAATTTTTACATTCCCTATTTTTCACACACACACACACACATTCACTGTCACCGACAGTTGCCCCCAATCTGATTTTTTAACAAATGCTGTGAGAAATTTGCATTTAAAAAGATAATGTATATTTCGGTAGTTTACGAATGGTTCACAACAACCATGCTACTAGACTAAATTCATGGCCCCTTTTAAGCCATCACTAGGCACTTTGGGTGTCTTTTGTGGGCATCACTCTGTTGCAATCATTTCGGACCAGGGCTCCAGTCTAATGACACCGCCCTCCTAAAACGTTATTGACCCGTGTTTTCTTTCTTAACCGAAACACAATAAAGTATCAAGCATGGCTGTGTGGTTAAGACCCTTGCTTTACAGCAAACCCGTGGTTTCGGGTTTAGCCCTACTGTGTGGTACTTTGGGGGAAGTGGCTTCTACGATAGCCCAAGGTCAACTAAAGCCTCCTGAGTGGATTTAATGGACGGAAACTTCGTGGAAGCCTGTCGTGTATGTATGAATATACGTATTTTATTCAATCGGTAAGAAGTTATAAAAAGATGAAGACCGAGAGTTTTCGCGCACTTTTTATGTTTTACTTGTTTCATTCCTTGGGCTGTGGCCATGCTGGTGCACTGCCTTGAAGTATTTAATCGAACAAATCGCCCTCAATACTTATGTTGTAACATCGGGTACTTATTCCAAACACGTGTCCATATCTGTCCGTTTGTCTCCAGACAATCCGGCAATCTTTTTAAATGGCATGCAAGTTTTGGAGAATTTTTGATTTTTGAGCTGTTCTATTCTCAGAGTTGTTTTCAATGGCTGCCTGAGAAAACGGAGATCATTTCAATAAGCCGATAATATATCTTATATGGTATTTAATAGGCTCTTATTCATTTTTATTGTTCGGATACTTCCATTTGGCCAATCTGAGTTATTCCTCTTATCTCATTTTCGTCGTCGCTTACTCATTCGTCCTCTCCTTCTCTTCTTTCTTTCCTCTCTCATTCACATAACACACACACACGCACACATTCCGTGTGCGTGTGTTTACGGACACGTTCATATTTTTGCTGACGTATCCGTACAAAAACGTGCTACGAGAAAATGCTGCTGGTGGTGGGAGGGACCATAGCTTTACGTGCGCTAATCTCAGTTGTAGGACGTATGCACAAAGGAGAGAAAGGGAGGGAAAGAGAGAGGGAGGGAGGGGAGAGGAAGCGGTCAGGGTAGAGAAGTGGAACTCCTTTCAAGACTTGATTGGTCCTTCATGGATGAAATTTGACCTTGGTGGGATTTGAACTCAGAAAGCAAAATGTCACAATGCATTTGTTCGACTCTTTAACAGTTCCGCAAACAGACTGTCCGTTACACACACACGCACGCGCGCGCACACACATATTCACATATATACAAACGCATACATAATCAAAAAAATAATGAAGAAGGATGTGTACACGAATTCACGGAAAGAACAACCCCCTCCCTACACTTGCAATGATCAGACATGGAGGAATCCATTTCATTAGTGACGCAAAAAATATTGGAGATATGTGACCAGCGCGAAAGTGGTGAGGGAAAAGACCGACAGAAGGAGAGGTGGGTAGTAAGAGGAGCGGATGGCACGGCAGAGTGGAAGGAAAAGGAACAAGATAAAGCAAGATGTAGTGTGAGTCAACGCGAGAGAAAACAAATCAGTTACGAAGAAATGTATGGCAGTGCACGCTAGATGTGAAATCAAAATAATGATGAAGGAAGTGAACAACAATTAACGGAGGGGCTAGGGGGAGAGAGAAAGAGAGAAAAATCAGATTTGGATAAACTCATTTCGTCAGCCAGCATTTTATCCAGAGACAATACGATTTCGACGCTTCGAAGGAGTTGGTATCGCTTGTCTCGAAAGCACCAACGTTCAAACAAAAGAAATCGAAAGCAAATCTTACGACTGAAAACACACGGGACGTTTAAAAAAAAAAAGTCTTAGAGCTAAAAACAAAGAGGACGGACACAAAGACTGGTACGAGAAACAAGAATAAAAAAAAAATATAGAGTATAGATAAAGAGGGTGTCTTTCAACTTAAAATAGCGACAAACAGGGAAAATACAAGCATAGAGAGAAAATATTAAAAAGACTTTCGTCTGGATACAGCTTGAACAGAGAGAAATATTGGACACTTGTAGTCAGTGAGACGGTGGTGAGACAAGAGGCCGTCAGAAAAGAATAGTAGATGTTAGCAAGAGATGGTAGTATGACAGGAAGACAGAGAAAGGGGCAAGATAGATCGATAAAGACACACACACACACACACTAAAGCCGAATAAGTGTATATTAAATACCATACCAAATAAATTCTTAATTTATTGAAACTATTTCCGCTTCCAGTAAAAGTAGAAGAATCGTTTGGTGACATCTGGGACAAACTCAAAATGAGTGAAGAAGGGGATCACAAAACCGAAGAATTCTCCAAAACTGACATACCTGTCTGGAGGCAAAGAAGGGCTACTGCAGACTCATGTTTCTACCTTAATTGGCATCATTAACATACAGTCCCCATGTATATGCATATAAACGGCAGATAGGTAAATAAGGAAGGACTCCTTCACAACCATACGCAAACACATACTGTAGTAGTAGTAGTAGTAGTAGTGGTGGTGGTGGTGGTAGTAGTAATGGTGGTGGTGGTGGTAGTAGTAGTAGTAGTAGTAATAGTAGTAGTGGTTGTGGTGGTAGTAGAAACAGTAGCAATCCTTTAATTACTTCTTAATGTTAGAATGAAATTATTCTTCATAATTAAATTATACCTGGGTGCTCATGTGTGTGTGTGTGTGTGTGTGTGTGTGTGTGTGTATCTACACGGATGTAACCAGGATTTCACACAATGGGGTTCTGTCATTTATGATAATGGATCTATTATTATATTTGAACGGCGATGAAGTGGTGTCCTTTCGAATCCTACCAGCATCAAGTGGCACATGTGTCTGTGTTTGTGTGAGGAGTTGGGTTTGCGTGCACTCGTGTGACTTTGATTTGCTGTATTTGCTGTAACAGGGCCAACAGGAAACACAGAGGAAACTGCTTGTTCTTTCATAAAACTGCAATTCTAAGATACCTCTTACAACATAACAAAGACGATAATTATTGTGTTTTATTTACCTGAGCGGTCAGAAGGACCGTTGAGATCGATGTCAATAATGTCCCTTTTTGAAACATTGTAATCCAAAACTTGTGGAGAACAAAGAAGCAGGAAGGAAATTTCAGAGGGACGACACTCTGAGGAGGAAGGATTGGGTATAGCGATTGATGTAGAACCTGAGCTGGGTGGGGATTGACATGTCAAGGGTTTAGAGAAAAGAAGAGGGGAGTGGGACGGAAATACCTAAGTGGAGATATGGGCCCAGCCAGCTCCATAGAGCAGGGGGCTATTATTGTAGAAGGAGAAAAGAGAGGTGTCCGTATAAGTAGTAATGGAATTATCTGCAGTTGATTGATTTGGATGTTTGTCATGTGTCGTGGTTTATTAATCAGCTCTCATTACGTGAGAGCTGATCAAGCAAATGTATGAGCAAATGTTTATTTTGTCTTTTCTAACATACAAAAAGGGGTCACATTATAGAATTATGCTTTTCTCTCTCTTCTAACCATTTTGTCGGGGAGGGGAAAATTAGCTCCCATTAGATTTTTAGTTTTTCAAGAATTCAGACTCTAGTGAGGGGAAAGGAGCAAGCTTTTGCAAAATCGGAGATTTGGAGCAAATGTTTGCAACTGATCAAAGAAAAATACTCAAAGATCAGGTGGTGGTGATGTTGCACTGGGCGACCGATTAAATTTATTCGCCAAGAACTCGGAATGCAAAGCCCCGGAACCAATATCATGAAATATATTATCTGAGGCTCTAATAATTTCACACAAGCACCACCCTGGCCCATTTATTTTATCAACTCTGACAAGATAAAATACTTAATTACCTGTGTGGTGTTGGATTGAGGAAGAAGGATGCAGCGAAAGATAATGTAGTAGAATGGACAAGTAAGAGGGTGGACGTTGATGAGAAAGGAGTACAGCAGGTAGGGAAGAGGATGCAAGAAAGAAGAAAGTTTGTTTCGGAAGCTTAGACTCGGCTGCGATCACAACACACGAAGAAAGAATAACCAATTTAGAAGTTAGAGAGATAAAGCAAGAAGCATAACCGAAGACAGAAGAGACGAAAACAGCCTAGATTCGATGGAATCGGTGAGAAAGGGACGAAAGAAAGGAAAATTATTGTAGAAATCGGAGTTGGTGGCTTAGTAAAAGACAAAGTTGGGTGGGATTGTCGATGGAGGCAGAAATACTTTAGAAATTGATAGAGATAATCGAAATATTGGTTTCAAATTCTGGCAATTTCAGGGGAGGGGTTAAGTCGATTACATCTATCCCGGGGCTCAATTGGTACTTACTTCATCGACCCCCGAAAGAATGAAAGACAATGTCGACCACAGCATAAAGACGGACGAAATGCAATCCAACATTTTCCCCCGGCATGCTCATGATTCTGCCGACACGCCACCCTAAAGAGACACTCGAAATATTGAAAGTGAATTCTAGTACCGGTAGAAAATCTTACAGAAGGGGAAGAAATGAGTGAGCTGGTTTCTGGTGAAAGAGTTGTCCATATAAACTGAATCCATCAAACAGATATGTCTCATTCTGCCACACTACGCTGAAATGTCTTCAACATTCAACATTCGACTGGAATTAGATTTCTTTTTACGCGCGCGCATACACACACACACACACACACACACACACACACACACACACGCACACACACACACACAAGGTATTTGGGCTAAATTTAACGATCTTTTATGTCACCTTTTTTGGGGAACAGCTCGATGTATTGGTGAATAGTCGGCGGCGTTGGAGAGCAGAAAGATTAGAGATGTAGTTGAGAAAAAGTCAGCTGAAACAGAACAATGGAAGCCATCTGAATATTGTAAACGAGTTACCTGTATCATGGTGATTCGTGTCGGGTGTCAAAATGTTGACACCATGGGTGTGGGGCACGGTTGAGATAAGCATAACTGCAACACCAAATCCAAGCTGATGGCCAAGATCAAGGAGGTGTTTGAAGATCTTCCTAGCGATACAGTGGGAAACATGCACCAGGTTCCAGAACCTTCATGAGGCCGTGGTAGAAGCTTAGAACGGCTGCTTTGAGTAAACTGCTGTCCCTCAGCCATAATCTTGTTGATTTTTTACATTTACTTTTGGATGGGATATTGTGTTTTCTTTTTCCTTTATGCAAACTGACAAATTTAGCCAGAACAACCTATATATATATGTATATATATATATATCTATATATATATATATATATATATATATATATATATATATGTATATATATGGGTGCCCCACACCCATATATATATGTATATATATATATATATATATATATATATATATATATATATGTATATATATATATGTATATATATGTATATATATATATATATATGTATATATATATATATATATATGTATATATATATATATATATATATATATATATATATATATATATATATATATATATATATATACATTATTTACATTTGACGGATCTTTGTCCTCATCTTGTTTGTTGTTAACACATCGTTTCAGCTGATATACCCTCCAGCCTTCATCAGGTGTCTTGGGGAAATTTCGAACCAGGGTTCTCACTCCTAAGATATTTTTCAATGTTGTTGTTCTTCTTCTTATTATTATTCAGGTCACTGACTAGAATAATAATAATAATAACAACAACAACAAACAACAACATCGAAAAATACCTTAGGAAGGCTGGAGGGTATATCAGGCGAAACGTTGTGTTAACAACAAACAAGATGAGGATAAATATCCGTCAAATGTAAATAATGTACATAAATCTTCATCTCTTAAATAGAGAACTGTATAACCTATACACACACACATACACACACACACCACACACACACACTCACTCGCGCGCGCGCATGCATATATTTCTTAGTATGTTTGTATACGTATATATTTCATGGTGCTAAGAACCATTCTATCATCGATTTAGCAAGAGCACTCGATGACAAACGAATAGTATTAAATTTATAGCGATCGATTAATTAGCTGAAATGAAGAGAGATTCTGAAAAGTAAAGTCTAGTTACATAGAAATACTACGTCTAACATCAACACCCATATTACAGGACGTTGTTTCTGCCGGTCATGTGATGAAGGCTTCGTCAGGGAAGAGCTTAAAAAAGTTTTATAAATACAGGACTGATTATATCCATCACAATTAGTCGAGGCAAGACTTCCGCCCCCCCCCCCAACCTACCCTGTTTTTTCAAATTCTTTTTTTGGAACACAAACCCCCCTTTTTACGGCTAGGGGAAATACGAATCTGCAAAAAAATGTACAAGAATCGGCATTTTAAAATTACCACCCCACCACTATTTCCTTCATTTTTTAAACGTTTTTCAGAAATTTGTTTTTTTCAAAATATGCGGAAAAATACGGACATTATGATTCGGACAAAAATTTTAAAACATTTCTGTAGTTACGGTTACGGTTAGGGTTTTAGGGCTGGGATTTTAGGGTTAGGGTTAGGGAGTGAGGGTTAGGGTTTTATGGTTAGGGTTAGTGTTGGGGAAAAAAGTAAAAATTGAAGAATTTGGGGGGAAAGGGGGGGAATTTCACAATACCGATTTTTGGCAATTTCCAGAACCTCCGTATTCGAAAACGGGGGTTTTGGGCAAAAAAAAAAAAAAAAAAAATTTTAATAAACAAATTTGGGAGAAAATGGAGTGGAGAGGGTGAGAGTCTTTCCATAGTCAATACTGGATGGACAAATTAGTTTTAGGTTATTAATTGATAAAATTGATATTTTAAAAATCTTTATCGAAAATTCTCGCTAATTCAAATTGTATCATATATATGTAGCTGCTTTTCTTTCAAGCATGCCATACCGAAGATACGCTGTATTCAAATTTAATCTTTTGATATCTTCATATTTTCTGAAGGCGGCGGACTGGCAGAATGGTTAGCACGCCGGGCGAAATACTTAGAGGTATTTCGTCTGTCTTTACGTTCTGAGTTAAAATTCTGCCGAGGTCGACTATACCTTTCATCCTTTTGGGATCGATTAAATAAGTACCAGTTACGCTCTGGGGTCGATCTAATCGACTTAATCCCTTTGTCCTTGTTTGTTCCCTCTATGTTTAGCCCCTTGTGGGCAATAAAAACAAATATTTTCTTTGTATTTAGTTGAGAACATAAAGGTTACTCACACCGTTACCACTTTAAAACTACAGCATTACCATTAAGGACTTTTTGAATGAAGGGGCCATGTTTTGTGGTAGGCACCAAAAGAATGTAGTAACAGTGCTATGAGGGAGAAGATTGCCTTCGCTGGATTTGATATTCTTCAGCAGTAACTTACTCCACGCGGACTGTATTTTCGTGTCGAGTAACAAGTTTGTAGATAACTCTCTCTCTCTCTCTCTCTCTCTCTCTCTCTCACACACACACACACACACACACACACACACACACACACACACACACACACACACTCAACCGTGAAATAAGCTATGAAAGTAACCAAGAGTTTACTGTGAAATAATTTAAAACCCGGCGATGACAATTTTAACAATTATAACGTTATTCAGATAACCTTATGCTGGTTAATTAATTAGCTAAATTAGGCTCAACAGACCATAACGTGAAATATAATTAAGGAATGCCTACATTTTTACAATTATAAGGCAGTATTAGCCTTAATTAATTAATTAATTAATCAATCACATTACCAATGAAGCTAATTGATATGCATGCGTATGTAAATTAAACTACCATTCCAGCTGATTCCTGGTTTGTGTTTGATATAAATAGCCGTACAATATCTTTTCGCAGACACAGAGGGGGCACATCTTTTTCGATGATATACCAAATAGAGATGAAACTAGTTAGAATAATTTCAATGTTTTTCTATCCACAGAGAGCTACAAAAAATTTGTTTTTACATTTAATTACATTGCACAGCAAGACTTTACAATTTAAGAATTGAAAATCGTTCTTTAAATTGTACAAAGTAGACTGTTATGCTTGATTATATACAAGGTGTCTCAAAGGACTGGAAGAAGCACATTTATTAAGGAAAGTGTATAATATATAACCAAGATTATACAGCCCATCGTTACTGTGCGTGTGCTTGTGCATGTGTATTTGAGTGTGTGTGTGTGGGGGGAGGGTGTTAATAAAAGTTTGTGTTATCTCCATTTTAAAGAAATATATGTAACTTTAGCAAAATGTGTTGAGTGCCCCTTTCTTCGTTTGTCCACTCTTCATGTTACTTAAAGATTCGTGAACGTGAAAAAAACAAAACACAATCAGCTCCTCAGGTATGTGGAAATCCCCCCCCTATGTCTCGGGAGCTGGTGTTTTTTTTTTTTTCACTTCCACGAAATTTTAAGTAACATAATACTTTACGTCGGTCTGTTACTCAATAAATACAACTCCAAGTTATGTGTTGAGTGCTACTTCCGTTCGTTTGTTCATTCTCCCTAAGAACTTTTATTACTCATTTTATCTCTCATAAAGAGTAAACATTCCAACTTCCAAAGCAACTGGCCTTATAGCATTGACGCCACATAAAAACTAATAAAATTATAATCTACTTTAGCCGCTACTAAAATTTGAGTATGCTGATAACAAAATGAAACCACAACATTCTCTATCTCGCTAAAATAATCGGCAAGTAAAGCATGGAATTACTTCTTTATCAATCCCAATATCCACTCCTATTTCTATTTTTCTGCAAGCCCAGTTTTTGCATTCCCCTCTGTGATGGATTATTTCCAAAAAAGAAGAAAAAAAAAAAGAGGGTGCATGTATCAGACGGGAAAATACACTGGACAGTTACAGGACATACGTAACATATATCCGATGTGCTTTGAAACAATTGTAGTGCTCAACGGTCTGTTCAATTCCTCGGCACAGGAATTGAGCAGACTGTTGAACACTACAATTATATATATATGAGTGCCTGTATGGTAAGTAACTTGCTTACCAACCACATGGTTCTGGGTTCAGTCTCACTGTGTGGCACCTTGGGCAAGTGTCTTCTACTATAACCTCGGGCCAACCAAAGCCTTGTGAGTGGATTTGGTAGACGTATCTATCTATCTATCTATCTATCTATCTATCTATCTATCTATCTATCTATCTATGAAGCCCGTCGTATATATATATGTGTGTGTGTGTGTGTGTGTGTGCGTGTGTATCTGTGTATGCATATATGTTTGTGTGTCTGTTTGTCCCCCCCCCATCGCTTGACAACCGATGCTGGTGTGTTTATGTCCCCTAACTTAGCGGTTCGGCAAAAGTTTCCGATACAATAAGTACGAAGCTTATAAAGAATAAATCCTGGGGTCGATTTATTCGATCAAAAGGCGATGCTCCAGCATGGCCGCAGTCAAATGACTAAAACAAATACAAGAATATACTAAAACGTTGTGTGCGTGTGTGTATAGAGACATTCGCAAAAATAAAACACCACCGACACATACTGTCCTACGCCTCCACACATTCACCCGCATATGTCTCTCTCCCTCTCTCTCTTTCTCTCTCTCCACACACACACATCATTGATCGTTATCATCGACGCCGTGGTCATCGCCGTCATCTTCACATTCAACGTGATCTTTATTAACCAGCTGTTGTTAGTTTCAGTCTCAATATTATGCGATGTATGAGAGACTTAAAGAAACTGTTGCTCTATATTTACTAAGCGTTGTAGGCCTGGACATCTTGTGCATGTTAAATCGTGCAAATCCGGAAACTTATTATCTTTCTATACGAAGCATTAAGTGCGAATAAGATGAAAGGTGGTGACCATACACGCGCGCCCGCGCTCTCTCTCTCACATTTTTGGCGACGTGCCATACGCTAGTGTCATTGTGTATTTATTTTTATATCTTACGTATTTGACTTGTCTTAATGTCTGTCTTAATATATATACATATCGGTCGACCCTGTAACCAACCAGCCAACCAGCCAGCCAGCCAGCCAGCGAACACCCACTTCCTTCCTTTCACCTTCCAAAAACCCATCCACTCACTCATCCATCTACCTTCTTAGCTATTTATCCTTTTAATCTAGATACAGATGGATAAATGGCTGTGGCTATCTAGTAATCTTTACCTATGTACTCGTACGTTTTTAGTATTGTATCTCTCGTCCTCCCTTCATATTGCACAGACATACATATATGTATGTATGTATGTATGTATGTATGTATGTATGTATGTATGTATGTATGTATGTATGTATGTGTGTATGTATGTATGTATGTATGTATATATGTATATATGTATGTGTGTGTATGTATGTATGTATGTGTGTGTGTGTGTGTGCGTGCGTGTGTGTACTTATATACACACACACTCACGCATTTTACTGAATGTCTTACGTATTTATATCTAGATATATGAAAATGCGCTGTATCTAGATACTACAGAGTGTGTCTACGCGTCTTTACTCGAGTGGTGCTGTTTATGTGTAAATTGTATCATTAATATCTTGTGCATCTCTGTCTAAATTTTAAGCACGGTCAGAAGGGCAATATTCTTTTATATATTTCAGTCCAATGACTGTGGCCATGCTGGAGCACCGCCATTGTAATCGTTTTTCCAATTTCCGCCTTTGTCGCTGCTGCTTTTGGTGAAGGATGGAATTCGATGTTATTGCCCTCTTTTGAGTTTCTTGCCTAGATATTGGTCCATCCGGGATCTCAGCAAGGCAGAGGTCAAGTTCACGGTTGAAAACGTCTACATCCACTCCATAGAGGCTCCTCAGATGCTTCGGCAGACAATTAAACAGCTGTGGGCCCTTGAAGCCCAAGCTATTGCAGTACATTGTCCTTGCTCGAGATGAAGCAGTTGGCACAGTGGGGACAGCACAGTGACGTCTTGTTCCTGGTCTGGTATAGCTCTTTATTCCAAAGTTTGGTACTGGTTCTTCCAGTATCTTCCATATATATACCACTGCATACCTCTCCTGCCTTCATTCCAGGGAATAGTCGTAGCTCTTTCAATCTGTCCCAGTAGCTCAGTCGTTCTATTGATGCAATTTTCTTTGTGTAATGTCGTTTCGTCCTTGTAGTATAAGGTGACCGTAGCTGAGAGCAGTAGTCCACCCGGCTGAGAATAAATAACTTCCATAGTGTCATCATAGTTTCTTGGTCCCTTGTCTGGAAGGTTCTCAGAATCCAACCAGTCAGTCTTCTGGATACTGCCACCATTTTGTTGATATGTGTGTGAAATGAGGCATTGTTGCTCATTTCTATTCCAAGATCACGCACCGTATTTGATTCTGGGATTGTTGCTCCACTTGGTCCAACGTACTGATGTCGTGATTCCTGAGCAGTGCTTAACTGGTAACGGAGGGCCTGGAATTTATTTGCATTAAATTGCATGCTGTTATCCTCAGCCCATGTATCTAGATCTTTCTGTAAGAGCGTGGCATCAGAAGTTTCCTTGACTGATTCTGCGAGTTTTGTGTCGTTGGCTGGTAAGCATGAGATATGTATATCTTGTTGATTCACTCACTTACTCTTCCCACATGTGAAAATTTTAATCTAACAAAACTCATTGATCCATGTAATGTTATTACACTGGCATCTTTCAATGTTGCTTTTACAACCCAATCCTGATTAAGCTGATCTATCACATGACCAGTGATGTAGCTACAGTGTGTACTGCCCAATGCTTCAGTCACCCATAGTTTAAGCCTGTACATGTTTATACAGCAGACCCAAAAGTGCCGCTCTCGTAAAAGCATCGCCTGGGCAGATTGCCCATTAGGTTCTCCAGTTGTGCTTATCTCACTTTTTTTTTCTCTGCATATCATGGATTATATATAAAGATGCAGCACAGAATTTTGTCAGTGAAAAGGTCACGGTCTCAAAGCGACGAAAATATTTTGGCAAATTAAATTTAAATGTTGAAGTGAATCTGACGGTTTTTGCGTGTTTCTTAAATGGCTTATGAACACCTTCCACGTTGCAATTGTTTTCGTTCCAGCACACGATCTCAGATCAGGTCACTTGCTATGCAAGTGCATCTCCGTAATAGATTATATAGTTTCATATCCTTCACTTTTTAAAGACAATATGGAGTAGTCTGAGACAAATTTGGTTCTTGGCTACTTCATCTCACAGGTCACGTGATGATGGTAGTGGTGGTGGCAGGAATACTAACACCAACAATAGCAAGCTGAAGAAAATAGCTATAAACGAAGACACAACTGGAATGTTCTGGAAAAACCCTAAATCTTTGAACAAAAATTCCCAAAATAATAAATCTTGATGGAAATCTCCAAAAAGAAAAACAAAATAAAAACTAACAAACCAATAACAAAAAACCACCCCATCCCCAGAAAAAGCAAAAATGATTGCAGCAGATAGAGAAACGAGTTAGATGGATAATTTCTGTGGCCATTAAATTGCCTTCATTATTTGACACCCAGCATCCATTTATTTATTCCATCTGTAGAATAGATTTTTGGATATTAGCTGTAATATACCATCGGTACGGGACATAAAAGAAGCAGAAGAACAATAAAATAAAATAATAGAATAAATCATGTTTTTCACTCAGTAAACACAGCTAAAGCCGAATCATGCTGCAGAGAATGGAAGAATTTGAAGGAAAAACTGACTATAAGGGGACAAGAGATGCACAGATAATAACAAAACATACTGAGAATGGTTGTCGTAGAATCGATAGGAATAAATTCTTTTCTGGACATTAACATTTCAGATTATGGGTGAGAGAGGATGTAGAAGGGTGATGGAGGAAGGAACCTTTGATAGTACATAAGATAGAAAGATATCGGGAAGGCGGGTGGTGGAGTGGGAGTGATATAACAGCAAGTTATGTCACTGGCCCTAAGATAATATCAATTGAACGAATATAACGTACATGAAGAGATCATCTTCAATAGCCATGTTCTTCATTTTTGCGTGTGAAACAGCAGCAGGTACCTCAACTCTATGAGTAATGTAATAATCCATTGTGTGCAAGTAATTTCTGTTTGGTGGAGAGGGTCAGCGACTGTTCTCCGAGTTGA
The DNA here is from genome assembly GCF_046866305.1 of Octopus bimaculoides. Classification (NCBI taxonomy): domain Eukaryota; kingdom Metazoa; phylum Mollusca; class Cephalopoda; order Octopoda; family Octopodidae; genus Octopus; species Octopus bimaculoides. Next base: position 457,807 of record NC_142944.1, read on the forward strand.
AGAGCTGAAGTAGTCTTTGGACATGACGAGAAACGGCCTAAGCTTTCACGTACATATATAAGCATGTTTCAGTGATGTCGTTTGTGTATGTGTGACCAGCGTGAAGAATCAACGCAGCTTGTAAGACTACACATCTCTAAAGTTTGAGAAGGTTTTACATTGTGTGTGTGTGTATTTACGTATGTCAGTATGTGTGTATGTATAATAAAATATAATACAATGTAATCTATCTATGCCCCTCTCTCTCACTATATATATATATATATATATATATATATACATGTATGTATGTATGTATGTATGTATGTATGTATATTATATTACAAAGCTGGTGATTCACCCCAACTTGACTCAAGTTTCACGTTACTTATGCATGCGTTCAGCCGAAAAACACATGGTTAAATATACCATCTTTCAGATACGCTCAAACATACATACATACATACATACATACATACATATATATATGCATACATATACACATAGATACATGCACACACATATATGTGTATGCGTGTGTGTGTGTGTGTTTGTATATATATATATATATATATATGTATATAGTTAATTAAAAAAACTGAGAAAAACACATGAGGACACAGCACAAGCAAAGTATTAATAAGATACTCAGAGAAGGAAAAGAGTGGTTGTCTTACATTTTGAGCATAACTCTTCTTTGGAAACAGGAATATATATATATATATATATATATATATATATATATATATATATATATATATATATATATATAAGTATATATATATATATATATATATACAGACACACATACTCACAATTGCACACACATATATGTGCACGAGCAAGCTCACACGCTCATACACACATGAAGATGCATGTGCGCACACACAGACACATACATTTATATACAGAAGTATATGAATGCTTCAGGTCGCAGTCAACAATTTTTACACTGAACCAGCTGAAATTTTATACAAGGGAACATGTTTTTCAAGCAGAAGTCATTGAAAGACATTTTTTGATATTTTTTTATAAACTCAGTCAAAGCTGAAAAGTATTGTGTATGCGTGAACTTAGACAATATAATATGGAAAGACTATGAGCTCAGTAAATACTTCAACGTTCAAGTTGAAACTTCTAAAAATGATAGTCTGGTCAGTAATATTGTAAGAATGGCTAGCTCCAAACGATCAAGAGCACACCAGATGATGCATAGAAAGCAGGTGTTGCGAGATCAGGTGGGTAGAGCAAATAATTCAGTATTCCAATACTGGTGGAGTGGTGTCTAGTTACAGTTCAAGACCACAGTATGTAGTCAGGATTTGTGGTTGTACCTGAAACCTCACTCCAGGCCCTCAGACTGAAAATGGGGACACACACATTTGTATTTATTACTTGTAGGGACGTGGAATTTCCTTATGTAACCATAATATTACTACAAAGTAAATAAACGTTTTCATAATTGAGAACTGTGTTCTTCTGTGTTAGCAGTGTTATTAAATCAGAATTTTTATCTCTACAGAATTTTTATAGAATTTATATCCATCACTGATTCGTTACGACGTTTCATATCCGAATATGTCTAATGTAAACAATGTGATCAAAGGGTGTATCAGCCATATTTCAGGAGTTCTTGTTCTTTCTTCAGTGCCACATCCAAACCATTAATCATCCATAAACTCATTGCTTAAATGGCCATCACATACAGTGGTGTAACACTATTAGATAGACCAATTTTACATACTGAACACATTTCTGGTATATACACCCATTACCCATTTTTCAGCTTCAATCTCATTGTTGTTTTCGTTGGATGTGTTTGGATAAGAAACATTGTAATAAATCAGTGTTGAATATAATTTCTACAGAAAATCTGTAGAGATAACCTTAAAATGCACACACACACACACACATGCACACACTTATATTGCAAATATTGTAAAGTAAATACATGCTTTCATATATATATATATATATATATATATATATATATGTATGTATGTATATGTTACACCCACACACACACACACACAGAGTGTAGTTGAGCTTTGGCATACTATAGGTAGACTGGGTTGCCACTACCCAATATGTAGCTATTGTTTTTTTTTAAAGATCCCTGTTCACTGCTCAATATTTCGGTGTATATAAAAAGTTAATACTTGCACCAATTGTGAAGAAATTTGAGTCTCTAAATGCCAGTGCTTATTTGGGTTTATTATTTAGCATTAATCAGAAGAAAGTCTCATTCTTCCACTTGGATAAATCTATCCAAATGAAGATGTATCACTGCATGGCAATCGATCGCTTCTCACTTTGTGCTAACACAATTTACAGAAGTGAGATACCTCACACAGTGATGATACCTGATTAGAATTGAATGTTGTTGTTTAGCCCCTGGTTAACCTTGATTGAGCAGAATAAAGTTGAAAGACAGACCAACTTTCATCACCTTCACTTTTTGCATAACTAAGACTATATTATCCAATGTGTCTACTTTAATTTTTAATGATAGTATGATGTGATTTTAAGGTGATTTGGTTACTGTTTTTAGCAACTCAGGCAATCCAGTAAAGTCTCACAATTTGAATTAATTTACTTGGAGTTATGCAGACTTGGCTGTTGAGAGTTAAGTGATTTGATCAGATACACAACAGTACAACTGAGCAGAAGCCCTATCAATGTGGCCAATGATGTTTCTAGCTTATACATACATACATACATATATATATATATATATATATATATATATATATATATATATATATATATATATATATATATATATATGTATATATATATATATATATATGGCAATATATATACATATATATATATGGCAATAAGAAAATGGAGGGGATCAAGAGGTGGTATTCATTAAATTTTAGACATTATATTATGTCTATTTATTTATTTTTTTAAAAAAACAATTATAACAATACATATACATGTATAACAGCTTATGCTTTACATATATAAAAATACAAGTAATTATTAAAATATATAACGTAGAACATAGAAAGTAGAGTATATATATATATATTGTAAAGTAGTATAGTTTGTATGAAGCATTGTCTGATATATATATTTTTCCTTTTAATTTTCTTTTTATAAAGCCAAACCAATGCAAGTTATAACAAATAATACAGGTCAATGGTTTGTACTTTTAGCTTGTCATACATACATAACTGAATAATGACACACATACATGCATATTGCTTGTTCATTCATTTAACGTACACACACATTCATCCACTTTTTCATAGTAGCATGAGTTCGATCAGAAATATATCTGAAGCAGGATTTTCCAGCTGGATGCTCTTCCTGTCACAAACCCTTATCTGTTTTACAAAGAAGAAATCTCTTTGTTTCACAGGTCTTTAAAAGTGCAATTTACACATATGTACACACACACACACACATATGCATTTACATGTGCATGAACATATGCATATACATGCAGACACAACACACACATACATACATAAATGTATATATATATATATATATATATATATATATATATACACACACACACACACACATAAAGAGTCTCTCTCTCTCAAACATATACATACCTTCCCAATCCCTGGGTTCTGCATTTTCCCTGCATTCCTCAGTAAATAAGGCGGTGCTGGTGGTGGATTTAGTCTTATGATTTCACTGTAACATGTTGGAAAAATTGGTAATTCAGGGTCCATGTGTGACTTCTTTTTCTTCTTTGAGGATATACTTAATTTCTGGGCAGCTCTGGAAAACAAGAAGAAAAAAAAAATACATGAGTGTCATAGGCACAGACATGGCTGTGTGATTATGAAGTTTGTTTTGCATGGTTTCAGGTTCAATCCCACTGAGTGAAATCTTTGGGGCAGGGGTGGGGGTGGGGAGTGAATGTCTTTTACTATGGTCTCTGGCTGACCAAAGCCTGAGAGTGAATTTGGTAGACGGAAACTGTAAGAAGCCTGCTATGTGTATGTGTGTGTTGACATGTCATGACAGTTACAAATGAGCATCAAATGTCAGGTAAGCAGTGTCATTTGTTTTCAATCTTCCCAGAAAATATATTCAGTCATTAGGAAATATTGCCTTGGTTGGAAACAGGCGGGGGTCAGTGACAGGAAGAGCATCCAGCTATAAAAAGTTTGACTCAACAAATTCTGTTTGACCCATGCAAGCATAAAAAATATGGATGTTGATAAGATGATGATGACAAGAAAGAGGAAATAAGATGACTCGGATGAACAGTAGATGATTTAAATCATATGGTGGAGCTGGAGTCATTATCTGTGCACTTGTAGGTTTGAGTAAGATGGACTTAGTCAAAATATGTCAGTTGCTGATTGTATTTGTTGTTGTTGGTATGTATCCCAATGCAGTGTTTAATGTTTTCATATTTGTTTCTGCTGGCTGAAAGAGTTTCTTTAGACTTTTATAATCGTAGAGTTGTGAGGTTCTCTGTGTAAATCTGTGAGTACTCAGTAGTGACTTTTCATATTGTGGTAGTGACTGTGTAATTGAAGATTGCTGTAGCGATGTGCTGTTCTCTCTTTCCCAAACGTCCTTTCATTATTAGAGGAATTACTTCCTTATTTGTGGTCTTAGGATTTGGTCAGGGTACAATCTGTGATGATGTGTAGTGTTCTGAGTCCTTTTAGTTTATTGTGGTTTGGTGTGGAGCATCTGAGAACACTGGTAAGGCTTGACAGAATCTATGATTAGGCAGTTGTTAAAATATTGGATTAAATGTCCAGCAATATTTGCTCTGAATCCCTGTGCTGTAAGATTAAACCCTATCAAAGTCAACTTTAAAATTTTTTAGGGTTAATAAACCCAATCCCAATCCAGTGTTGTGGATGAACAGAATTATCAGACCATATGGGGGGTGAGATACTTTCAGATATCTATTTTGGCTCTTAGGCATTTGAATTTCAAATTTTTGAATTAGTGATCAGCTCTAATCATCTGACCAAGGAACCACAACCAATTACAAAAACTGCAATGGGTAGAGCAAGAATATCATGTCTCTCTGTTATTGTGCATACAATAACAATGATGATGATGATGATGATGATGACGACGACAACGATGATGGTGATGGTGGTGGTGTTTGGTGGTAATGATGATAAATCTATGATGGATTCACACAAACAGCATTGTTATTTCTTTCTATTGGCCAAGAATAATGAATTGTGAGTGCATTGGCTCACTTTGTTTATTAATTTATTCTGTGTGTGCTGTGAATGTTGCAGAGGAGTTTTTATTATTTATATTTTTGTGTATGTTTAAGATATTAGGTATGACAATTTAGTTGTTGCTGGTGTTTGAAAGAAAGAAAGAAAGAAAGAAAGAAAGAGGGAGAGAGGGAAAGAGAGAGAGAGAGAGAGAGAGAGAGAGAGAGAGAGAGAGAGAGAGAGAGGAGAGAGAGAGAGAGAGGGGGGTGATTTATTAGGGTGCTAAGTGCTTTAAACCTGTTTGATACCAACCTGCCTGAGACTGCCTTTAGATCTATGATACAAATTCCCTGTTTTAAAGTGATCTAAATTAAAATTCTCCATCAAAATTTTTATTTTAATTTATATTACAAAAACCAGTTTAATAATGACAAAAGTTATTTTACAAAGTTCTTTGTTATTTCTGAAATTAATTGAAGCAAAAGCAATGAATTTTAACAGAAATTTGGTAACAGAAATATGGTCTAATATGGTTAGAATAGCAGTGTGACAATGTCTGAAGAATGATGGTGGTATGTAGGTGTGTAATTATCTATATATGTAGGTGTGTAATTATCTATATATGTAGGTGTATACTTATTTTGTGGACATGTGGGAAGATCATGTAGGTAAAGGTAAAAGATATGTAGTGTCCAGGATGAATTTCCTCAATATTTCTGAAGCAGATAGGTATGTGTGTAAGGAGGGTAAGTTCCCTAGTGTAGCCAGAGTGTGTACCATCCAGGGAAGCCCTTCAGTTTGCTGCCCCTGGACCCTCAGAAAAAATACATATTGCCCACAGCAGACCCAAGACTGATGCCACCCTCATAAAAGTGCCACCTGCCTCCCTCTAGCTACACCAGTGGACGAGTGTACAGTGATTCATTTAGTTGTATTCCTGTGATTTTGTACACTTTTTGACTTTTGGATATTTTCTATGGTTTTTTTCATGTCAGATAGAAAAAAAATCATAATCTAGATTCAAAGGTGTGTATTTTGCATTTTACATTCTTGTTTTGCCTGTGTGTTTATATTTTATTAATGGTTAATTGAAAAATGTCTTATAATGGTACTTGCTTCATGTTCTGTTTTGACCAAGTTGAGCAGCCACATAGAGAGGATTCAGTTTAACTCATAAGCCTTGAATGCACTCATTCACCAGCTTCAACATACGACCCTCAGATCACTTGTGAATCTGATGCTTTACAGACTGAACTATGCAGGTAGATTGCTAATATATGTAAGAGGAGTGTGTGCAAGAGATTGTAGCAGTGAACCAGTGTGTTGTGAGGATGGAAAAGGATATAAATTTAATAAAATTGAATTCCATGACATACCTGGCAAAAAAGGACGAAGCTGAGGAAGGCTGAGCCATGGGACTTGTTGCAGCATTTACTGTTGTACAGCGTGGTTGGTTGTAAGGCGACGATGGTGGTGACGAGATACGTGGATGAGACATTGAACTTCCCCGATACTCATTAATTAGATTTCCAGAAAGAGGAACTGTTTCGTTGAAAACTGGAGTTCTGTCTGCACTAGGCCCCCCAGGTAATGGCCTGTTTACCTAAAGAAGAAATAAAATGCAATTTAAGTTCAATACTTTAAATACAACACACACACACACACACACACACACACACACACACACACACACACATATATATATATATATATATATATATATATATATAGAGAGAGAGAGAGAGAGGGTGGGAGTGATAATAAATATCCCTCCCACCCACTCTGTGAGTATACATGTAGCCTCTCTACAGCAAGAAACCTGTTCTAGTCCCTTCTCTCATACCTTAACCTCCTCCTCTCTTAGTATAAAGCTGCCTCTCTCAAGGTTTATAGACTTGAGAGCTGCATGGCAACCTCACTTGTGCTGGTACTATGAAAAAAAAAAAAAAAAAAAAAGAAGCACCCAGTATATGCTGTAAAGTAGTTGGTATTAGGAGGGGCATCCAGCAGTAGGAACCATGTCAAAGTAGACATGGGGACACAATGCAGTTCTAGGATCCACGAGATCCGGTTGAATCATTAGACTTGGACCATCATGGGCCATAGATGTTAAATGGTGATGATGATGATTATTTCTTAATTTTACACTCATTACCCACCATCTCTCACAACGTGAAGATTAGGTTCTAAAAGTCTACAAATCTATAATTGAAAAACATTAATAATTAAACAGTAATATCACTAATGATTCAAGGAGAGCAGGCAGAACATCAAGAATCCAAACAATAATGTGTTTATTCATTCTTAATATGTTCAAGTAGATCCAAACGTGAATATGCTGATCACTGTTGTTATTCACTAACCTTTATACGTGTTCATAACACATGTGATTCACCTGTGTAAAGGGGAAGGAGGTGTTACCCTGATGATTCAAAACAAAACTGATCTGATATTCATGCTCGAATTGTATTAAGAATAAACAGATACATTATTCTAGTAATATTTCTGTTTGATGCAAGGTCAGCCCCGATCGAGTTGATGTATATGTTCAAAGTCATTTCATTCATTTGCATTTAATATTTCTATTACTTTATCTTTGTTGGCCATGAGTACATAGGATCTTCTGCCACTCAAGGTTAACCATGCACACCTCCACATTCATGTGCAGGTTGAGGTAAGATTTTCTATTTTTTTTTTTCTGAAAACTGACAACTACTCTTGCATGTAAAGATTTTCTTCTTTTAGCAATACAGATGCTGTCCAAGGAAAAAGCCACCAACGTGGGCCAATACAACCTGACACCAGTGTTACACTAGTGTTACACCGGTGTTGCTATCAGAACACAAAGAAGCAGAACTGATCTTGACAAGATTTGAACTCTAGATTTGAAAGCTAGAATGAATACTGTTGAGGCATTCTATCCAACAACCTAACAACTCTTGCAGATCTGCCATTTTAATGTGTTCTTCCATTTTAGAAATGAGGGGATGTGATATGAGCTAGATTTATCTGCTATTTCTTGCTTGTTGAGAAACTACCTAAAGGCTACCTCAATGGTCTGATAAATCACAATATTTACAGAACACTAGAGTGATGGAGGGGCATAAATTCCATATCGCTTGATGACAGCTGAAGATAAAAAGATACAAGCAATTTCGTGGGAAAAGAGAGAGAGAGAGAAAAAAAGAAACAGAGAAACGAAAGTCATATCAAACAACAATGATTGTTAGGAATGATCTGTGAGATGAGGGAGTAGAACTCTCCCAGGAATAACCAATATCTTTGAGGTAGCTCTTAAATACAGCAATTTAGGTTGATAACTGGAAATCAATTGGAAAACCATTGCATTATGTTAAAGCTTAATATAATTACCAAAGGTTCTGACATTATGTAGTATCTTTTTAATGTAAAGGTCTGAATGTGTGCATATGTGTGAGTGTATGTGTGTGTGTGTGTGTGTGTGTGTGTGTGTGTGTGTGTGTGTGTGTGTGTGTGTGTATACAGATACGTATACATAAAAAGTGCCTTTCTGTGTTTACATATATACTTTATACATATTTATAAATGCACACACACACACACATACATAAATACATAGTACATAGATATATACAACTACATATATATTTACATATGTATGAATATGTGTATATATATATATATATATATATATATATATATATATATATATATACACACACACACACATATATTATATACTATATTATGTATATATTATATACAGGGTGTGATGTGTAAATTATTGCCATTGTATATTTTTGAATTTTCTGCATATGCATCGTTTGTTTTTGATTTTGTCAACTACACAGTATCATAGGGTCAGTTGGGCACTGTCTTTGAGAAAAACACCACCATGATGCAATTCACTCTGCCAGAAATTTGGAAATGACATGCTGCATTGCTTGGTATTCATGCCAGAATCTCCAATATGAATATTTCAGAGTGTTTGAGTGTCAATCTGAGGACAGTGCAAAGGATTCAGAAAGAGTTGGATGAGTCTAATGGTGATTATGAAGGTATGGCAGCTCAGAAAACTCACTCTGATTGTTCTGAAAACAAAAGAACTGATTTTGTTTGTTGAGATCCAGGCCAAGTCAATCAGGTCCATTGCTAGATAAATGGGAGTGTCTGAGTTTCAGGCAGGTAGTGTATGAAGACATTCGGTATTCTTCATACAAGATGGGAAACGGCCAATTTTTATCCCAAAACCATTAAGGACAAAAAGAAAGACTGCACTATGAAGCTTTTGAACAAACTTATGCATTCTCTCCAATCAATGCTTTGATTTTTCTCAGATGAGAAAAACTTCTGCCAGGATCTGATGGTGAACATAGAGAACAACCGTTGGCTTGCTGTGTCCCCAAAATAACACCTGAGAGTGATAAAAATCAAACATCCAGTCAACATCAAGGTGCTTGGAGTGATCACTAGTGATGGTGATATTATGCCTACATCATGTACCTGGAGGAGGTAGTACTGCCCTGGGTCAAGAGGGTGGCTGTTGGAAAACCCTATGTCTGGCAACAGGACTCTGTACCATGTCACACAAGCAGGAGAACCTAGTGATGACTGTCAGACAATTTCTGCAATCACATCATCCCAAACATATGACCACTGAACTCCCCAGACTGCAACCCCCTTGATTATTATGTGTAGGGCCCAGTTGAATGAGAGACCAACCAAACTACTTGTATCACCAAAGATGAAAGCAAGAATTGTGGCAGCATTCACCAACTTAAACAAGGAGACGACCCAGAAGAGTTGCTGGAGATTTCAAAGTCATCTGGAGGCCATGGTTGATGCCAATGGCGATTTTATTGGATAAATTTACTCTTTAGTATTTCAAGATATTTTTAGGTAATTTTGATAAATATATCTTTTAAAATGAGATGTCAGTGTTATTTTCATTTTTACATAATTTAGATGACAATATATTCACCACAGCCTGCGCGCGCACACACACACACACACACACAAACACATATATATACATATAAATAGAAAAATTATTATTTCTAAATCTCTAAATGAGAAACTTTCAATAACAGTACTCTAGAGTAAAGACTATTTGCCAACATAGTGCGGCAGTACAGATTAGGACGAATGTTACTGTCATTTAGTCCCTGGAAGTGTTGTCACCAGCTGGCTATATGACACACTATCTGCCTCCTTATATTTTCGAACAAGGAAGCTTAGTGTCCCTACTCAGCTCAAAGCAATATCTGTGTACCAATGGTTTCTGAGTTATTTCTCTTCATCTCGGCTAGAGATGGTGACACTAAATTCTTGTTTGAAATATATAGTTTTCAAAGTGACACACAGTCACCAATCTCATAGAAAGGAAAATTATTATTTCTAAATCTTTGAATGAGAAACATTCCTTTGTTGGAAAATATAAGGATGCAGATAGTGTGTCGATAGCAAGCTCTGGAGATGATGTTTCCTGGGGCTACATTATGTTGGCAAATAATCTTTACTCTCACTTTGTCTCTCTCTCTCTCTCTCTCTCTCTCTCTCTCTCTCTATATATATATATATATATATATATATATATATATATATATACTCTTTACTTGTTCTCAGTCATTTGACTGTGGCCATGCTGGAGCACTGCCTTTATTCGACAAATTGACCCCAGGACTTATTCTTTGTAAGCCTAGTACTTATTCTATTGGTCTCTTTTGCCGAACCGCTAAGTTATGGGGACGTAAACATACCAGCATCAGTTGTCAAGCGATGTTGGGGGGACAAACACACACAAAAACATATACACACACACACATACATATATATACATACAGATACAATGGGTTTCTTTCAGTTTCCGTCTACCAAATCCACTCACAAGGCTTTGGTCGGCCCGAGGCTATAGTAGAAGACACTTGCCCAAAGTGCCATGCAGTGGGAATGAATCCGGAACCATATGGTTGGTAAGCAAACTACTTAACACACAGCCACTCCTGTGCCTATATATAAATATATAAATATATATATATACACACACACACACACATATATATGCATATACAGATATATAATACATACACACATGTAAGTACACATACATATAAGAATATGCATACATATGTGTGTGTGTGTGTGTTTGTGTGTGTATGTGTGTATACGTGAGTGAATATTTACATTTTGTACCTTGCATGAGAAAATGGGTGTGCTCTAAGATAGTGAAGTTTAGTGCCTTCTTCTGTCAATAAATGTTCCATTTCTCCTGTGCTTTTGCAGACACACATGGAATTAAAAATCCTGTACAACAAGGGGTTGCTGAAAAGTTCTTGGCTTTAAGGGTATTGTGAAAGGCCTGGTTGGAGGCCCAACCTTCTGAGTTCTTTTACAGGGCTCAGAAAAACTGAAGGACCACTGCAATAAGAGTGTGAATCTAAGAGGGGAATATGGTGAATAAAATCATAATTAACAGATCCTTCTGTCTTTTTCTTTTACCCAAAGCCAGGAATGTTTCAGCACAACCTCTTAGAATAACATGTAAATGTTACTGACAAGAAAGATATCTGGTCCTAGGTTCAATCCCACTGAATGTCATTTTCTATTACTGTGGGTTGATTCATTTGACTCATTACTTGTGAGTGAAATTGAGGAAATGAAAGCTGTTTAGAAGCCTGTCTGCTGGTTTGTATCAGTAATTAAAGAGGGTTAGCCTTGTCGCATACAGATAATACAAGCACTCCCCATACACACGCATGTACTTACTAAACATAGACACACGTTGAAGGACACGCATGCGTAGACACATACAATAGGAATACAAAATACAAAATGGCTGATAGTTAGCAAGGTGAGACACACATAAGAAGGAAGGAAACAAAGGACCACTGATGAGGTCACAGAAGTGTGACGAAAGAACTCTGGCCGAAATAAGATTAAGATTAATGTAATATAAAGCTGAAGCAAATTAACACCAAATATACAGTGCGTGTGTTTTAATTGGCTAAACTGGCAATATGACCATCCCCAAGTACAACAACATATATATATATATATATATATATATATATATATATATATATATATATTGGCAATTAGGCAGATAAACAAATTAGATATATTAAATATAACAGTTTGGGTATGAAATACAAAATATGTATATATGTAAACATGCAAAATGAGAGATAACAAAGAGTGGAGTCTTTCATATGATGAATATTTGGGTATGGATATATAGATATTTATATTAATAGATTCAAGTACAAATGACAGAGAAAATTAAGGAGGAGGAAGAAAGGTGTCGAACACCTTTCTTCCTCTCCTTTAATTTTCTCTGTGTAAGTTGGATCTATTAATGTAAATATCTATATATCTATACTCAAATATTCATCGTCTGAAAGTCTCCACTCTTTGTTTTCTCTTGATTTGCATGTGAATATATATATATATATATATATATACATATTTTGTATTTCATACCCAAACTGTTATATTTAATATATCTAATTTGTTTATCTGCATAATTGCCTCTCTCTCTCTCTTTCTTTCTATATACATATATATATATATATATATATGTATATATGTATATACACATACACACACACATGCAGACATATGCATTCATGCATATATGCAAACACACCGTATAAAGTAGAAAAGCTATGAAAATGTCAGAAGATTGATCAGTGAATAATTCTGAACAATGTGTAAACATTTATGTGGTTTTTGTTTTATCTCTAATTTTCTTTGTTCGTTATGATAATTTTATCTTCATTCCATATTTTCTTTCTTTCTTTCTTTTTTTTTTGATTGATTAATTTTTATAAGATATTAATGGGAGCATATATTAGCTATGATGGGTATAAATTTGAATGACAGAAACCAGATGGACTATAACTAAAAATATACAACTTCAACAGAAAATAAAGATCAATCAACATAAGAAATTTTCTAACTTGGAATAATATCAGAAGTTAAATGGGATCAGTTTGATACAAAAGATGCAACAGGCCCATCGCCAGTTGTCTGTAGCCTTATTGGAGGCACCATTACCTAGTAAGTGATCACAAATTAGTTTCATTTGTACTACTAGTCTGTTGTTACATATTTTTACTTCAAATTGCACTTTAATATGCCTTATATACAGGGTGCAGTGCATAAATTATCGTCTAAGTTACACAAAACTGAAAATAACACTGACATCTCATTTTAACAAATGTATTTACCAAAATTACATAAAAATATCTTGAAATACTAAAGAGTAAATTTATTCAATAAAATCGTCAATGACTTCAACCATGGAATCTCCTGCAACTCATCCAGACAGTCTCCTTATTTAAGTTGGTAAATGCTGCCATAATCTTTGTCTTCAGTTCGTCTTTGGTGTTACAAGGAGTTTTGTTGGTCTCCCACTCAACTGCACCCCATGCATAATAATCAAGGGTCTCGAGTCTGGGAAGTTAGATGTTAGGGGTGATGTGGTCACAGAAATTGCCTGACAGCCATGACTGGGTTCTCCTGCTTGTGTGACATGGTGCAGAGTCCTGTTGCCAGACATAGGGTCTTCCAGCAGCCACCCTCTTGACTCAGAGGGGCACTACCACCTCCAGGCACTTGATGTAGGCCTCTGTGTTGAGTGTGAGGCCATGTGGGAAGATGAATGGAGACATAACGTTGCCATCACTAGTGATCCCTCCAAACACCCTGATGTTGGCTGGATGTTTGATCTTTATCACTCTCAGTACGTGTCCTTAGAATGACATCCAAAACACTCTGAAATCTTTGAATTGGTGCTTCCAGCATGAATGCCAAGCAGTACAGCATGTCATTTCCAAATTTCTGGCAGAGTGAATTATGTCATGGTGCTCTTTTTCTCACAGATGGTGCCTAACTGACCCTACTATACTGTGTAGTTGACAAAATAAGATAAAAAATGCACATGCACGAAATTAAAAATATAGAATGGTGACAATTTACCCATCACACCATGTATATATATATATATATCGTCGTCGTCGTTGTTTAACGTCCGCTTTCCATGCTAGCATGGGTTGGACGATTTGACTGAGGACTGGTGAACCAGATGGCTACACCAGGCTCCAATCTGATTTGGTAGAGTTTCTACAGCTGGATGCCCTTCCTAACGCCAACCACTCAGAGAGTGTAGTGGGCACTTTTACGTGTCACCCGCACGAAGGCCAGTCAGGCGGTACTGGCAATGGCCACGCTCATCTCGCTCGAGAAACCTCATGTGTCACCCGCACAAGAGCCAGCCCAGGGGCACCGGCAACAATCTCGCTTGAAAATCCTATAACAACCCCACACAAAGCCAGTTCAGGGGCACTGGCAATGAACTCACTCGAATAATTTCATGTGTCACCCACACAAGAGCCAGTCCAGGGGCACTGGCAATGATCTCGCTTGAAAGATTTCATGTGTCGCCTGCACATGAGCCAGTCCAGGGGCACTGGCAACGATCCCGCTCAAAAGATTTCATGTGTCACCCGCACAAGAGCCAGCCCAGGGGCACCGGCAACGATCTCGCTCGAAAATATATATAAACCTAAAGATATTTGAACATAACTTTTTGACTTATTAAAAACACTTCTAATATCATCCTGTCCAAGAACAGTTTTGGTTCTTTGGTAAAAAAAAAGAAGACAATTTATGTGTTTTAAAATTATATTTCCAATATTAACATTATCATGATCAGTTTTTAATATTCATTTTCCACATATACAAATATGGGACAGTACGACAAGGTCTAACAGACCAGAGAACTGCATTATGTGCCAATGTCTGATTTGGCATGATTTCTATCACTGGATGCCCTGCCTAATACCAACCGCTTTACAACATGTACTGAGTTATGATTCTTGTTTTCTTTTGTCTTTTCATTGCATTAGTGAGGTTGTAATGTGGCACACAAGACTAATATCTCCTTTACGTGGGATAGGCTACAGTGTAGAGAGAAGCAGTTTTATGCAAGATATTGTGAAAGGTAAGAAAAAGAAAAGGAGCTAGAACAGGTTTCTTGTTGCAAGGAGATACATTGTTAATTACATTTACAACAGTTGACAGGTGTAAATGGGATGAAGCTGGAAAGAAGATAAAGGTGGTGATGAAGAATCTTTTGCCAATGTATGTTCTAAACATTCGATTAATAGTCAAATGAAAAAAAAAATGAATTATTTTATTAAATTCCTCAAAATTCTTGATCACTTTTGGAATCAATTGAAACACACAAACGAGTATTCAATTATAAAGGTATTAATGTAACAAGTAAATGTATCTTGACAAAATTCTCTCTCTAAAATAAGGCTGATGTGGTTTTTATTCCAAAATTTGTTCATTCATTTTCTGTTTCCCCACATCACCTGTTAGCATGTATAAAATGAATATACATTTTTACATCTGGATACCCCTTCTGCCATTTACTGTTATGTCTTTTCCAAGTCAAGGATCTCTTAACTGTTTTTGAAGACAGAGAGCTAACAGATGACCTGCTGACAGAGAAATGATAAATTTCACAACTTAGGGCTCAGGAGTTTTTCATACAAAGCACACAAAATACAAACATTTGTGCTTATACATACAAATATTCACACACACACACACACACACACACACACACACACACACAGGTGCAGGTATGGGTGTGGTTAAGAAGTTTGCTTACTCACCACTATGTGTTTTTCAAGTGCAGTCCCACTGCATATCACCTTGGACAAGTGCCTTCTACTATGGTCCTTGTGTATGTTTGCATCTCTTTGTCTTAAAGACTGTGTAATGTTGCAAATATTTTAAATATTCTTCAATCATATGTTTGACCATCAAAATATATTATCTGGCTTGGGAACCAGTACAGGTTGGCAACAGGAAGGGCATGCAGCCTTAAAAAATCTACTTCAATATTCTCTGACTCGTGTAAGCGTAGAAAAGTGAATGACGGCGACAACAACGATATATATATATATATATATATATATATATATATATATATAATTCTTTTATTAGTTTTATATGTCTCAGCCCAAAGACTGTAGCTATACTGGAGCACTGCCAGTGTAATCCCCTTTTTCAGTGGCCATTCTCATGTGACTGGCTTTTGGTGAAGGAAGGAGTTCAACAAAACTGTCATCTTTTGAGTTTCTTGCCTTGGTATAGATTCCTCTGAAACCTTGGACAACAAATCAAGTTGAAAACATCTACCCTTACTCCATAGAGATCCTTCAGGCATTTTGGCAAGGTTTTAAATAGCAGTGGGCCCTTGAATCTCAGTATATGCTCCTCACTCTAGATGGGATTGCTGGCAGCTCTGGAACAGTGCAGTGACGTCTAGTTTGGGGGTTAGTATAGCTCTCAATGCCATAGTTTGGTGCCAATCTCTCCAGGATCTTTCATACTCATATCACTGCATGTCTCTCCTGCCTTTGCTCCAGGGAGTAGAGTTGTAGCCCTTTCAATCTCTCACAGTAGCTCAGCTGTTCCATTGATGCAATCTTCTTGTTGTAGCACTGCTGAACTGCCTCAAGTTCTGCTATTAATTCAACACTGTGAGATGACCACACTTGAGTGCAGTAATCCAGATGGCTGAGTACAAATGCCTTCCACAGAACGACCATAGTTTCCAGTCCCTTGTTCTGAAGGTTCTCAGAATCCATCTGGCCATTCACCAGCACACTACCACTATCTTGGTGATATGTACATGAAATGAGGCATCGTTACTCATATCAATCCCCAGGTCACATACTATACTTGACTTTGGGATTGTTGCTCCTTTTGGGCCAAAGTATCATTGCTGTGGCATGTGAGCCCTAACTAGCTTATAATGGAGGGCTTGGAATTTACCCACATTAAATTGCATGTTTTCTTCTGCCCATTTATATATTAGCATTTAGGTCTTTCTGCAGAAGATTAACATCAGAAGGTTCCTTGAATGCTTGTACTACTTTTGTGTCATTTGGCATCCCTAGTAATTCTGTACAAATATTTTGCATCTTTTATCTTTTACTTGCTTCAGTCATTTGTCTGTGGCCATGTTGGGGCACAACCTCAAAGAGTTTTAGTTGAATGAATTGACTCTTGGGCTTAACTTTTTTAAGCCGGGTACTTATTCTATGAGTCTCCGCCTGCAACTGCCCCACCAAACTCATCTCCAGATATCTTGACTGTGTCCTTGACCCTTAATGGCTTCCCTCCCCTTTCACATCAATGACACCAAGCATGCACTTCGTTTGTTCAACTCTTTCTCCTTCCCTCCTGGCCCCTCTAAACTTCTCTTCACTCTCAACATCCAGTGCCTTTACACAGTGATCCCTCTCCATGAGAGGCTGCGTGCACTTCACCATTTCCTTGACCTTCGACCCAACCCCCAACCCAACACATCCACACTTATTCGTCTGGCCAAACTTGTCCTCTTACTCAACTGCTTCTTGTTCGCCGGTGATTTTTACCAGCAAGTTTTGGGAGTGGCCATGGGAACGAGAATGGGCCCCAACTATGCGAACCTGTTCATTGGCTACATTGAGGCCCAAATATTCTCAAGTTTCACTGGTCCCACTCCTGAACTATATACGGCTGTTATATTGATGACTGTATTGGTACGACCTCACTCTCCCACGAACATCTACACTCCTTCCTCTCTTTTGTGAAATCTTTCCATCCTGCCCTCCACTTCCCCTGCACTATCTCTGCCACCTCTGTCTCCTTTCTTGACATTTCGGTCAGCATTCATCACTACACTCTTACCACCTCCATCCACTACAAACACACAGACTCACACTAAACCTCAACTTCTCCTCCTCCTACCCTAAACACACCAAGCTTTCCATCCCCTATTCCCAATTCCTCTGTCTACGCAGGCTCTGCAGTGACGACCATGACTGAGACTCAGTCTCAACTCATGGTTCACCACTTCCTCTTACATGGATATTCCCTCATCACCCTTGCCAGAGCACGTTCTGTGGACCGTGCATCTGTTCTCTCCCCCACACCCACCCTGCTACCTACCTCTCCAACGCACCATTCTCTGAGCCTTCTGGTGACTCCAGTCTGACCCCTCTACATCGCACATCTTCCCTAACTGACACCTTCCCTCCTTCAAATGAGCCCACAACCTACGAGACCTCTTAGTCAACAGCTTCTTTCCTAACCCAACCTCCCAACCCGGCTCGTTCCCCTGCTCCCGCCCAAGCTGTTGCAATTGCCCTTACCTCTCCAAAACCACCCTCCTCATTGGCAACCATCATTGACCCTATCACATCACTGATTCCTTCTATATATCGGGCAAACAAGACTCTGCTTGGCTGACTGGTTCATGGAACACCTCCGAGACATCCGACTTGGCAATGACACCCCAGTCATGTCATTTCTGCTCTACCGGTCGCTCTTTGCAACACCTGTCTGTGTTTGGATTGTCCTTGCACAAGGGCCATCTGGACTCTCGTTTTTGCCGTGAACAGGGATTAATCTTCTCTCTTCACTCCTTTGCACCACATGGGCTCAACTCTCCTCCCCTCTCCTCTCTCACACCTACTTCCTCCCACCCACCTCTCCTCTCTTGCTTCAACTCTTACTTCTTCTCTTCACTCCTACTCTCCTTCTCTCTTTTCACTCCTACCCACCTTCTCTCTTCCCCCTCTCCCTTCATCGTCACCCCACCCCTACACAATCCAACCCCACCTTCCCTATCCATCCAATCCCACCCCACCCATCCCTACACCCACTCCCTATCCTTGCTTTCCCCACTCTCGCCTCCCACACATCCCAGCACCACCACACCACACCAGACATCACCACATCATACACCACCATACCACACAACACCACATCACATCACATCACACCACTGTGCACCCACTAGTACTGACCACTTCCCAGCCCTACACCATCATCCACACACCTACACATACACACGTCAAGGTCACCAGCCCTCTTCCACATGCATACGCATGCGCACCTTTATTTTGGGTTCACCACTACTTTATTATCTCCCCTTTTTCCTAGCTCTCCTGTGTGACCCCTCTGTCCTTCATTCGCCATGATAGATTGCTAGCCACTACACATTCTTTATTTTCTCTCCTTGTTTCTTTCCGTGTTCCTTTCTGTTGAAGAGCGTAGGCTTGAAACGTTAAAGACTTTTTCACTAATACATCTGTTTGTTGTCTACATCACCTGTCTTCGTCTTTTGTTTTTTTGCGAATTCTCCCGCTATATATATGTATACACGCACACACACACACACATATATGTATGTATGACATCATCATCATTTAACATCTGCTTTCCATGCTGGCATGGGCTGGACAGTTTGACTGAAAACTGGTAAGCCAGGAAGTTGCATCAGGTTCCGATCTGATTTGGCAAGGTTTCTATGGCTGGATGCTCTTCCTATTGCCAACCACTCCAAGAGTGTAGTGAGTGTTTTTTACATGTCACTGGCATAGGTGCCATTGATCTGAGACTGACATCAGCCACGACTATGGTCTAATTTGGCTTGACAGGTCTACACAGCATGGTATATTGCCAAAGGTCTCAGTCACCTGTCACTGCCTCCATGAGGCCTGATGCTTGAACGGTGCTTTTTGTGTGCCACTGACATAGGTGCCAATCAGACAGCACTGGTATATTGGTCATGACTACGATTTCACTTGGCTCAACAGGTCTTCACAAGCACAGCATATCTGCCAATGCTGAAAGGTGCTTTTAATGGGCCAGTTACATGACACTGGCATTGGTCATGACTTTGATCTCACTTGACTTGACAGGTTTTCTCAAGCACAGCATATCTCCAAAGGTCTCAGATGCTTGTAATTGCCTCAGTGAAGCCCAGCATTTGGAAAGCACACTTCACTTGCCATCGTCTCAGTGAGGCCCAACATCCGAAGGTCATGCTTCAGCACCTCATCCCATGTCTTCTTGGGTTTACCTCTTCCACCATTAGAGTGCAACACTTCACAGAGCTGTCCATACACATCACATGACCATACCAGCACAGTTGTCTTGCATACCACACTTGATGCCTCTTATGCCCAACTTTTCTCTGAGGATGTTTACACTCTGCTCTACATGCACACTGATATTGCACATCCAGCAAAGCATACTAGCTTCATTTCTTTCAAGCCTATGTATGTCCTTGGCAGTCACAGCTCATGTTTCACTGCCATATAGCATGGCTGTTCATACACAGGCATCATGCAATCTGCCTTTCACTCTGACAGGCTGTTGGTTACCAACAGAGGTAGAAGCTCTCTGAACTTTACCCAAACTATTCTTATTCTAGAAGCTACATTCTTGCAGCATCCATTTTCCCACTACTGACTTGGTCATCTTGGTAATAGAAGCTATCAACTACTAATAGTTTTCCCTTCTGGCATTTGATGGAGTCTATTCTTTGTACGCTTTTATTTTTAATTGTACATGTGCACCTTCCACACACAAAACAAGTTTCCCTGTTAACCGCCCTCTGATACTATTGCACCTCTTATGTGTATATAGCTTTCACTGTGTACATCTTATGGAACTTGTACCTATACCTTTCCTACAGATTGAGCAGGGCCATCTACCTGAGAGGATTTGTGATTTGTCTGCCTTCCTACTTACAAAGACTTAGATCTTTGCTATGTTAATTCTAAAGCTCTTTGATTTTAGACCTTGCTTCCACACCTGAAACTTCTCTTGTTCTGGTAGTGATTCAGCTATAAGAACAAGGTCATAAGCATAGAGGAGCTCCCAAGAAAAGTCTGTCTTGAATTCCTCTGTTATTACCTGGAAGACTATGATGAACAAGAGGGGACTGAGGACTGATACTTAGTGAACCCCTACTTGTACCCTAAACTCTTCACTGTACTCGTTGCCAACCCTCACCCTACTGACAGCGTCCCTGTACATGGCTTGCAAAGCTCTCACTAATCACTCATCTATCCCTAGTTTCTGCATTAACCACCAGATAAGGGATCGGGGTATCTTGTCAAAGGCTTTCTTCATGTCAACAGAAGTCATATATTTCTCCTGCAGCTGTCTTACCAAAAATATAGCATCAGCTGGTGCTTCTCCCTGGCACAAATCCAAACTGCATCGCATCTAAACTAACTCTCTTCCTAATTAGTTTTATTATATATATATATATATATATATATATATATACAATCGGCTTCTTTCAGTTTCCATCTACCAAATTCCCATACAAGGCATTTTCTGACCCAAAGCTATTGGTAAAAGACACTTGCCTAAGGTGCCATGCAGTGGGACTGAATGATAAATCATTTGTTTGAAAAGTAAACTTCATAAACATACAACCATGAAAGCTTCTCCAAAAGCCAACTCTTCAAAACCCTAACCCTAATCCTACTTAATTGCTGACAATATTGATTGTATATTTCCTCTGATCAGCTACTTTCACAAAAATCAGTGTATGTAACATATTTATTTAATTTGCCCCAAATCCAAACTGATTTTTATAAACAAAACATTAATAGCTTTGTGAATCATTTACTGGTTATCATTAATAGCAATGGAAATTATATGACTTTTCTGAGATTAATGGGTTATTTCTTTAGCTTATTTTTTTTCTTTCAAATTCTGGTGCATAATGATATCACTATTGGGGAGCGGAACGTGCAAAAACATTTTCATAATTAGCTAAATATTTGCCAGAGAACCGAAGGCGGGGTGAGTGTATTTGTATGTGGGAGAGAGAGAGAGAGAGCAGTATGTACAAAGCATTAAAGAGTTTCATTACACCCAACTGTAGCATTTTCAAATAGTGTGAAGCACATTTAATTACATATACACATAAGTATATACACCTAACACCTACACATGTGTGTACATGTGTGTATATAAATAAATAATCTGTCTGTCTGTCGCTAGCTATCTAAAAATGTATGCGTGTATATATACATACATGCATGTACACATATCTATATCTATCTATCTATCTATCTATCTATCTATCTATCTATCTATCTATCTATCTATCTATCTGTCTGTCTGTGTGTGTATCTGTGTGTGTGTGCGTGCATGTAATTATAAGATACAAGGGTCTAAGTGTAGGGAGCTAGTAAGCTTCAAGTAGTCTGTGGTAGTTATATAAAAAAAAAAAACTTTCAGGAACAATGATAATTTATTGGCATTGAAGGCTATAGGCTTTTCCATGTTGAAGTTCAATAAGCTGAGAAAAATATTTTTATAGCTCACAGTTAGCAACTCTAGTTGCTATGAATGTGAATGAAAATCCAAATTGAGAGAGTGGAACAGGCAAAATCCAGGCTATATAGGTTTCCTAGGTAGCAGATCTATTACTCAACAAAGGGTACTCTGCTAGCTACTCACCAGGCCAAAGATACCTTAATTATATGATGGTTATAGTGTTGTTAAGGAATCTCAAGTTGACTCAGTGAAGATATAATTTGAGATATTTTAAAAATTATTACACCGGAGGATCTGCTACCAAGGAAACAAATGTAGACTGGATTTTACCTGCCCAAGTTCCTCAATTTGGGTATATATCATCATCATTTAATGTCCACTTTCCATGCTAGCATGGGTTGGACGATTTGACTGGGGACTGGCAAACCAGATGGCTACACCAGGCTCCAATCTGATCTGGCAGAGTTTCTACAGCTGGATGCCCTTCCTAATGTCAACCACTCCGAGAGAGTAGTGGGTGCTTTTTACGTGCCACCGGCACGAGGGTATGGCAACGGCCATGCTCAAATGGTGCTTTTTATGTGCCACCAGCATAGGAACGAGACTGCTGCTCTGGCAGTGATCCAGCTCGGATGGTGCTGTTAGCACTCCACTGGCATGGGTGCCAGTCATCAAATTTGGTTGTCATATATATATATATATATATATATGAAATTCCAGAAGTGGAAGCAAAACCTGGAAGCTAAGGACCTTAAGAATAACTTAGCAAAGTCTAAAGTCTTACTTAGTAAGAAAACAGACAGGACCCTACTCCTTTCAGATAAATGGCTCTGCTTGCTTTGCAGGAAAGATGTAGGCAGGAATTCCATATAGTGTACCCAGTGTGAGACTTGGGAAATTGATTCTCTCAAATGTCCTGGTGGCTCATTAGAGGTAGTAGATAATTTCTGCTACCTAAGGGGCAAAATTAATAGTGAGGGAGGATGCACAAAAAGTGTAATAGCTAGAATAAGAATAGGATGGAGGATATTCAGAGAGTTGTTACCTCTGTTGGCCACAAATGGTTTCTCTCTCCAAGTGAAAGGAAAATTGTGTGATACATATATACAGACAGCAATTATACATAGTAGTGAGACATGGGCCCTGAATGCAGAGGACATATGAAGGCTAGAGAGAAATGAAGCTAGTATGCTCTGTTGGATGTGTATTGTAAGTGTACATGTTTGACAGACTGCTAGTGTTTTGAGAGAGAAGTTATTCAGAAGAGGAATTAGAGGTAGCATGCAAGCAAGAACAGATGAATGCTGACAGCACCATAAAGAAGTGTTGTTTACTCAAAATGGATTGATGTTGTGGAAGAGGGAGACTCAGGATGACATGGGACAAAGTACTGAAGGACGACCTCAGGATGCTAAACCTTTTGGACAAGATGACAAAAGACCAAGATACCTGACACCATGCTGTGCCCAAGAAGAGTTATACTCCACAGCAGAAGTGTTAAGGCCACTTCCCCCTTGGGGAAAAGGATTAACCTACAAGAGTCTTGTACTGGTGACACATGAAAAGCACTCATATCAGCACTGCATAAGAACACTCATATGGTGCCACATGAAAAGCACCCAGTACATTCTATTAAGTGGTTGGTATTAGGAAGGGCATCCAGCAGTAGAATTAAAAACAGACATGGAGCCTGAAAGCTCCTCAGATAGCTCCTGTCAAACCATCTGATTCATGCCAACATGGAAAACGGATGTTACCACAGAGCCACTCATCAATTCAATTTGGTTATTAAAACTGAAGTTTGCTTTAGAAAACCTGAATAGGGATTTTGATTATCAGACACAATTTATGGCTGAAAATCAACAGTATTACTGAAAATACATCTGGAAGTCCATGATATTTATATAAATTTAAACAAAAAGAATGGAGTGAGCCACATGTTTTATTGCATAATAACTACAATTGTTTCATTGCAACTTTATCATGAGATCCTTACTGAAATGTTATTATATAATAGATGGAATGGTACATCATTTCACTATTTTTCAGAAATACTGATAAGTGTCAACTTTTTGGATATACCAAACAGTTTGTTAAATTAAACCTTATTTCACAGAATATATATCTCACATTGATGATGTTATCTTCATTTCATTAGCATACCACAGTAAAAACAAAACATCTTAAAACAATACTGTTACAATGTATTATTTTTGATATATTATATTATAATATTTCAGCAATGATCCTCTGGTAAAATGGTGATGAAACAATTGTAATATCATGCAATAAAATGTGTTGCTCACTCCGATGTGTATGAGTATGTGTGTGTGTGTGTGTGTGTGTGTATGTATGTGTGCATGTTTATATGTACACACACATACACATATAAAAATATATACATATATATATGTGTGTATGCATATATATGTTGTATACATACACATATATATGTATATATATATATATGTATATATTTATACCTTCAAATATATATACATTCACACACACATATACAAATATATATGTATATACTTAAACACATACATTCACATAACATATTAAAAATGTTGTTATTCTATTGTGTTCCATACGTAATTAATAATTTACATCAGACGCTAATGTACTTGTGGAATGTTTCTTTATGGTGGAATTATTTGGTTGAAATAATACATTCATATTTGTTCTTTTAAAAATCTTATATATTACCAGACAAACAGGCAAAATCATATCTTTTCACTAATGAGAAAAAAATATGGGAAAGGAATCATGAGTTATTTATTAATTCAGGTGTAACTTTGGTGTAATTTATTAGCTCAGGTGTAATGAACAACATCAATAATTAAAAGATGAAAAAATGTTTTCTTACAAGCGCGAACTTCTTTTGACTGGAAGCCCATATTCGTGACTTTTGTTCGATATATTCCTGAGATTGCATATTCATGGGTAGCGTTGGCTGTGTGACTACATGGCGTATGTTTTGTCCACGAGATGGCCTGAAAAAATATCAAAATATTTCAATGGAATATGTTTATATATGTACATATGCGTTCAAATGCATAAAAAGTATATATCATCATCATCATCATCATCATCATCGTTTAACGTCTGCTTTCCATGCTAGCATGGGTTGGACGATTTGACTGAGGACTGGTGCAACCGGATGGCTACACCAGGCTCCAATCTAATTTGGCAGAGTTTCTACAGCTGGATGCCCTTCCTAACGCCAACCACTCAGAGAGTGTAGTGGGTGCTTTTACGTGTCACCCGCACGAAAACGGCCACGCTTGAAATGGTGTCTTTTATGTGCCACCCGCACAAGAGCCAGTCCAGGGGCACTGGCAACGATCTTACTTGGCTTGCCGGGTCTTCTCACGCACAGCACATTTCCAAAGGTCTCGGTCAGTAGTCATCGCCTCGGTGAGGCCCAATGTTCGAAGGTCTTGCCTCACCACCTCAGCCCAGGTCTTCCTGGGCCTACCTCTTCCACGGGTTCCCTCAACTGTTAGGGTGTGGCACTTTTTCACGCAGCTATCCTCATTCATTCTCACCACATGTCCAAACCAGCGCAATCGTCTCTCTTGCACACCACTACTGATGCTTCTTATGTTCAGCTTTTCTCTCAAGATACTTACGCTCTGACAGGTATGCTCATTTACATTACACATTCAGCGGAGCATACTGGCTTCATTCCTTGCGAGCTTACGCATGTCCTCAGCAGTTACGGACCATCTTTCACTGCCATGTAGCATGGCTGTTCGTACACATGCATCATACAGTCTGCCTTTTACTCTGAGCGAGAGTCCCTTTGTCGCCAGCAGAGGTAAGAGCTCTCTAAACTTGGCCCAGGCTATTCTTATTCTAGCAGTTACACTTTCAGCGCACCCACCCCCACTACTAACTTGGTCACCCAGATAGCGGAAGCTATCGACTACCTCTAGTTTTTCTCCCTGGAATGTGACAGAAGTTGTTTCCTGTTTGTTTACAGTGTTTATTGCACCTGAACATCTGCCACAAACAAAAACTAACTTCGTAGTTAATCTGCCTTTGATATTGCTGCACCTCTTATGTGTCCATAGCTTGCACCGGGTACATCTTATAGAGTTACTACCTACCTACATATATATATATATATATATATATATATATATATATATATATACATATATATATATATATATCCACACACACACACACACACACATATATATATATATATGTGTGTGTATGGTAAAAATCATCTGCATAACCATCATCATTATTTAATTCCCAGTTTTCCAGCTGGTACAGGTTGGATGGTTTGACAGGATCTGGCAAGCTGCAAGGCTGTGTGGAGTCCTAGTGTCAACTTTGACATGGTTGGTATGACCAGATGCCCTTCCAAATGCCAATGACCTTAATACATGCATATATATAGATGTGGGGACATATAAATACGTATAAGTGTGAATATATATATAGATATGTGTGTGTGTGTATACACGTACACATTTATATGTATATATTCATACACACATATATAAATGCATATATATACATGAGTGAGTGGACAATGAAAGAAGGGCACACATTAGTTGGAAGTTCCGTTTTGTTGGGAGTTCTGTCATAGCAGACTTCCATTGGTATTTCCTTTTCTATGTCTTGTCTTTAATTGGTTTAGGTGTCTCTTATGTTTCCAATATTGTCCTTTAATTACATACATCATGTTTCCTAATCTTTTACTTACAAAAACCATTTTCCTAGCCTTCTTTACCATTTTTATAACTTCAAAATGTTATTTTGCCTTTTCTGTATTTCCTTTAAATATATTTTTCCATAGTAATAATTTATCAAAGATCAATTTTATTTTCCATGTGAACATTAACTCTGCCAGAGACTTTCCTGAACGGGTATTCAGGTTGGGTGTTACTCTATATATCCTGAAGAATTTCGTTGGTACTTTGTCATCACTTATGTCATTCCTTGTCTTTTTTAACTCTCACTTGAAAGTATAAATGAATCTTTCTACCTGCCTGTTTGACCTCGGGTGGTAGGGTGGGGTAAAAATATGCTTTACCACATGTATTTTGCAGAAATTTTTGAATTCACTACCTATAAATTGTGTTCCATTATCTGATAGCAACATGTCTGGAACATCGTATCATGCAAATAATTCATACAGGAACTTTATTGTTGTCTTTGTGGTTGGTTTATTGCACCTGCATACCTCTGGCCACTTTGTACTGCTATCAACAATAATTAGACAGTATGCACTGTTTTCCAGTCCAACGTAGTCAATATGCACCCTGGACCACAGACTATCTGTCTCAGGCTATGATTGGTATTTCACTGGTGGTGCTTTGGCTGCTAGCACACAACATCTACATGATTTTACACAATTTTCAATGTCCCAGTCCATTGTTGGCCAATATACATAGCTCCTCATTAAGGCTTTCATTATTAATATTCCTGGTTGTCCACTGTGGAATTCCTGCAAAACTGGTTTCTGTAGTGCAGTTGGTACTACCACTCTGTGTGTGTACTAAAACATTGTTGCATAGTGAAAAATTATTCAAATTTGTATTTCTATTTTGTTTATTTTCCATTTCTTTCATTCTTGTAATTATCCTCTGTGGATTCCATTTTTATTTCATGAGCTGTCTCTGGCAGTTTGTGAATAACACTACACATAACTCTTTTAATTAATTTTTTCTTCAATTCAGATGCTGATTTCTTTTCCCTGGTGGAGCAGCCATTTAATTTTTTACAATACTGGTTTATTGGGAGATCCCATAAATCAAATAACTCCAACCAGTTGGTACCAAACAGATTGGTTGTGTTCTTCACGATGAAAACTTTCAACTTGCAAGTTTTTCCTTGAAATGTGATATCATTGTACATTTCACCTACAAAATGTAGTTTGTCACCTGTCTTGAGCAGTTTTCACTGTTTTTCTTAACATAGGTTTCCTTATTTTCTTCCACGTGTCAGTATTAATGATTGAAATGTCACTACCACTATCCAGATGTATTTTAATATTTACTCTGTTTAAGGTGGCGAGCTGGCAGAAATGTTAGCACACCGGTCAAAATGCTTAGCGGTATTTCGTCTGCCGTTACGTTCTGAGTTCAAATTCTGCTGAGGTTGACTTTGTCTTTCATCCTTTCGGGGTCAATAAAATAAGCACCAGTTACGCACTGGGGTCGATATAATTGACTTACTCTCTTTATCTGTCCTTCTTTGTCCCCTCTATGTTTAGCCCCCAGTGGGCAATAAAGAAATAAGAAACATTAGCTCGCCGGGTGAAATGCTTAGCAGCGTTTCATCTGTCTATGTTCTGAGTTCAAATTCCACCAAGGTCGACTTTGCCTTTCATCCTTTTGGGGTCGATAAATTAAGCATTGTTTGCATATTGGGGTCGATCTAATCGACTGGCCCCCTCCTCCAAAATTTCAGGCCATGTGCCAAGAGTAGAAAAGAATATTTACTCTGTTTACTTTTACTTGTACAAATTTCCTTATTTCAGAGTCGGTTTTACTTTCTGCTGAGAGCACTTTAGAATTTTTTACATTTGACCTTTGTACTTTTGTCCTGCAGAGTGAACTCTTGTATCCAAATTTTTGACAACTGTATCATTTTTGGTTCTTAAAAGGATAATCTTTTCTGAAATGTAGACCTCCACCATCTGTTACATGGATTAAGACCTAGCAACCTACTTTGCTTATACTTACTTGGTTGACATAAACTTTCTTGGTTGATGTTGTCTTTCAAGTTCACCATCATTTAATACTCTTCTGCAACAGTCTGCCGAGTTAAAGCTTGGTTTGTTTGTCCAAATTTCGAAAGAATTTTTGCCTAGATTTCTGTATCTTCATTTGCTGTAAGGCCTTGTACAAAAATGAGACACTTAAACATCTCAGGAGTAAGTTCTTTAAGTTTAAAACCTCCACACATTCTTTTGACTTTTTCTGTATACATAATAAAGTCATCATCCTCTTTTTCAGTTAAATTCCAACCCTCCATTCAAGTGGTAAATGAAGAAGTTTTATCATCAAACATATTAGACAGTAATTTGATTGTTTCCTGAAAACAAATTTCAATAGAATTTTTGGCAATATGAAATTACAGTATCGTTCATGCTCAGACAGGGCTAATTTACATAATAATAACCTTACTTTTTTTTCATCTGACTTTGATTTGCAATCTTCCTTAAAAATCTCCTCATGCTTTCTGTAGTATGCTGTAAAAGTTATACCCTCCTCTGGGTTATAACTGAATTCTGTTATGGAGTTTGATATGCTGTCTGACAAAAATGAACTTACTGCATTTTCGGACTTCTTTGCGCATAGCTCTAATAATTGTTGTTGTTGTTGTAGTTGTTGCTGTACTTCTGCAACTCCTGTTGCTGTTCTTGTTGTTGCTTTTGCAACTGTATTATAGAAGCTAATAGGTCTTCCATCATTTACCAAGTTGTATGTCGAACAAATTGTTGAATAACCTAACATTTGAAACCCTTGTCGCCAGATGTTGTACCCTCCATCTTCAAATGTTGTGGTACTGCCACGATATTGTGATGGATGGTTTAGATACACTGTACCAGTTTTGTAACAGTAAGCAAGATAATGATGAAGCAGTAATAACAGTGGAATGATCCAACAATCTCTTCACAAACCAACAGTCAATATTCCAAACGAACTAACACAACCGACACCTTCTGATTTCACTGCAAACTCAACTTGAACTAACACACCAACATCACTCCAACCGCTGCTACTATTTATAATCACTTAGTTTAATCTATTTCATGCAAGGGGGCATCATAACTCTTATCACAACACATATATACACATAAACATACATGCACACACACACATAAATACAAATGTGTGAGTGTATTTACACATTTATGTACACATATATATGCTTAACACATTCATGACATCTGAGTATTGCATGACAGTGAATTTTTCTTGATGAGTATTATTATTAGCTCTGATATTAAGATATAAATACCAGTTACACACTGGGGTCGATGTAATTGACTTAATCCCCTTCCAGAAGCTGCCATTGTGACAAAAACTTGAAATTATTATTAGTTCTGATTTTGGCAGAAGGCCCGAATTTTGTGAGCGGGGGCAGCGGATGACACTGAACCTATATCTCAATTGGTACCTATTTTAATGATCTTAAATGGATGAAAGGCAAAGTTGACCTTAGTGGAATTTGAACTCAAAACGTAAAGACAGATGAAATGCTACTAAGCATTTTGTCTGGCACACTAATGATTTTGCCAGCTCACCTCAATAATAATATTGATGATGATGATGATGATTTGCTTACAGAAACAAACTATAGCAATCTCTCACCATATTGCGATTCACCTATCATGCACTCAATACATCGTGTATTTTTCTGACTAATATATGCAAATATATATTGCGGACTCCTCAGTATATCTGGATTTCTGTGGCCAATATTTTTAAATTTTAATTATTCCTGTGTGAGGTTTTGGAACATAACACCCGCAATAGTGAAGGGATTACTGTACTGCATATTTTTATCAGTGAGTGAGAAAGAAGTAAAGATTTAGAGATTTTTAAAGACTGTGAGTTACATATGTATTAATGAAGCTAAAGAATAAGGGTAATCAAAGGTGTGCTTATTGACTTTCACTTCATAATCCTATCAAGATTTTGGGATTTTTTCTATTCGTATCAAATGGTATTGAATAATTTTACTAAATATATCAATGATTACTGGAGAATCATAATGATATTTAAAGATTTTCGATAATCACTTATTAATATATCATCATCATCATCATCATCATCATCGTTTAACGTCCGCTTTCCATGCTAGCATGGGTTGGATGATTTGACTGAGGACTGGTGAAACCGGATGGCAACACCAGGCTCCAATCTAAATTTGGCAGAGTTTCTACAGCTGGATGCCCTTCCTAACGCCAACCACTCAGAGAGTGTAGTGGGTGCTTTTACGTGTCACCTGCACGAATGCCAGTCAGGCGATACTGGCAACGGCCACGCTCGAAATGGTGTCTTTTATGTGCCACCCGCACAAGCCAGTCCAGGGGCACTGGCAACGATCTCGCTCGAAAATCCTACGGAAGCCGGTCAGGAAGTACTGGCAACGGCCACGCTCAAAATAGTGCATCTTATGTGCCACCTGCACAAGAGCCAGTCCAGGGGCACTGGCAACGATCTTACTTGGCTTGCCGGGTCTTCTCACGCACAGCACATTTCCAAAGGTCTCGGTCAGTAGTCATCGCCTTGGTGAGGCCCAATGTACGAAGGTCTTGCCTCACCACCTCAGCCCAGGTCTTCCTGGGCTTACCTCTTCCACGGGTTCCCTCAACTGTTAGGGTGTGGCACTTTTTCAGGCAGCTATCCTCATCCATTCTCACCACATGTCCATACCAGCGCAATCGTCTCTCTTGCACACCACAACTGATGCTTCTAATGTTCAGCTTTTCTCTCAAGATACTTACACTCTGACGGGTATTCACATTGACATTACACATCCAACGGAGAATACTGGCTTCATTCCTTGCGAGCTTACGTATGTCCTCAGCAGTTACAGACCATCTGTCACTGCCATGTAGCATGGCTGTTCGTACACATGCGTCATACAGTCTGCCTTTTACTCTGAGTGAGAGTCCCTTTGTTGCCAGCAGGGGTAAGAGCTCTCTAAACTTTGCCCAGGCTATTCTTATTCTAGCAGCTACACTTTCAGCACACCCACCCCCACTACTAACTTGGTCGCCCAGATAGCGGAAGCTATCGACTACCTCTAGTTTTTCACCCTGGAATGAGATAGAAGTTGTTTCCTGTTTGTTTACAGTTTTTATTGCACCTGAACATCTGCCACAAACAAAAACTAACTTGCTAGTTAACCTGCCTTTGATGTTGCTGCACCTCTTATGTGTCCATAGCTTGCACCGGGTACATCTTATAGAGTTACTACCTACTACTTTTCTACATACTGAGCAGGGCCATCTACCTGAAGGGGTTTGTGTTTTATCTACCTTCCTACTTATTAGGATTTTGGTTTTAGCTAGGTTGACTCTAAAGCCCTTCAATTCTAGACCTTGCTTCCACACCTGAAACTTCTCCTCTAGTTCTGATAGTGACTCCGCAATTAGGGCAAGGTCATCAGCATAGAGGAGCTCCCAGGGGCAACCTGTCTTGAACTCCTCTGTGATTGCCTGGAGGACTATGATAAATAAGAGGGGGCTGAAGACGGAACCTTGGTGGACCCCTACCTCTACCCGGAATTCATTGCTGTACTCATTTCCAACCCTCACCTTACTGGCAGCATCTCTGTACATGGCTCGCACAGCTCTCACTAACCATTCTTCTATCCCAAGTTTCCTCATTGACCACCAGATAAGGGATCGGGGGACCCTGTCAAAAGCTTTCTCCATATCAACGAAAGCCAGGTACAGAGGTTTATCCTTGGCTAGGTATTTCTCCTGCAGCTGTCTTACTAGAAATAAGGCATCAGTAGTGCTTTTACCTGGCACGAACCCAAACTGCATCTCATCTAAATTGATTCGCTCCCTAATTAGTTGGGCTATGACCCTCTCTGTAACTTTCATAACCTGATCTAACAGCTTGATGCCTCTGTAATTATTTGTATCTAAAGCGTCACCTTTACCTTTGTAGCAGTTGACTATGATGCTGCTACACCAGTCATTGGGTATGACTCCTTCGTGTATCACCTGGTTCGTAATACGGGTGACTAGGCTATAGCCAACACTGCCAGATATTTTGAGCATCTCTGCAGTGATTCCTGATGGGCCGGGGGCTTTCCCGGTCTTCATACTCTTAATTGTGTGCATGTATATATATATATATATATATATATATATATGTGTGTGCATATAGTGCATATATATATGTATATATATACATATACATATATCAGATTGGAGCCTGGTGTAGCCACCTGGTCCACCAGTCCTCAGTCAAATCGTCCAACCCATGCTAGCATGGAAAGCGGACGTTAAACGATGTTGATGATGATGATGATGATGATGATGATGATGATGATGATACATACATCATCATCATCGTTTAACATCTGCTTTCCATGCTAGCATGAGTTGGACGATTTGACTGAGGACTGGTGAGCCAGAGGCTGCACCAGACTCAATCTGATCTGGCAAAGTTTCTACAATTGGATGCCCTTCCTAACGCCAACCACTCCGAGAGTATAGTGGGTGCTTTTACATGCCACCGGCACGAGGGCCAGTCAGGCGGTACTGCAACAATCATGCTCGAATGGTGCTTTTTACATGCCACCTGCACAGGAGCCAGTCCAGCGGCACTGGCAATGACCTTGTTCGAATGTTTTTTCATGTGCCACCAGCCCAAGTGCGAATAAGGTGACGCTGGTAACGATCAGGCTCAAATGGTGCTTTTTATGTGCCGCTGGCATGGAAGCTAGGCAGCTGCTCTGGCAGTGATCACGCTTGGATGGTGCTGTTAGCGCTCCACTAGCATGGGTGCCAGTCATTGAATTTGATTTCGATTTCGATTTCAATTGCCTCAACAGGTTTTCGCAAGCAGAGTTTAGTGTCCAATGAAGGAAGGTGCACACAAGTGGGCCGGTTACACTCCTTGCATAGGCCATGGGATATGGTCTCACTTGGCTTGCTGGGTCTTCTCACGCACTGTATATTTCCAAAGGTGTTGGTCATTAGTCATTGCCTTGGTGAGACCTAATGTTCGAAGGTTGTAATATATATATATAAGTTTATGTATTTGGAGTAAGAAGAAAAATGGAATAAGCAGAACAAGAGGAGAGACCTTGGATAAAGAATTGTTGAAGAAGTCATAGTGTGTATGAAGAAAGATCTAAAATAATAATAATAATGATAAAGTTGAAATAAAGACTAAGTATACAGTACATTTGTTTAATTGATAATATGTGACCACCACCAAGTATAACAACGTGTGTGTGTGTGTGTGTATATATATATATATATATATATATATATATATATACATACACACACAATTTTTACAGCCGGATGCTCTTCCTGTCACCAATCTTCCCCTATTTCCAAGTAAGGTAATATTTCTCCATGACCAGACAAATTTTCACAGAAAATTGGAAATTAAAGAAACTGCTTGTATGATAGTGATGTTCATTTACAACCATCATGCAATGTCAAGACAAGAAGGCACAAACACCCCTCTCATATGTATATATATATATGTATGTACATGTATGTATGTATGTATATATGTATATACCCACACACACACAAAAGGTTCTTTCAGTTTCCATCTGTCACAAGGCTTTGGTGAAACCGAGGCTACAGCAGAAGACACTTGCCCAAGGTGCCATACAGTGGGACTGAACCTGGAACCATGTAGTACCCAAGCTTCTCAACCACAAACTCATACTGATGGCAATTACATGTGTGTGTGTGTGTGTGTGTCATTTGTGTAGGCATATTTCATTAAAAAAAAAAAAAAAAAGAACAAGGGTTGTTTTAGCATTTGGTGAAACATATGGCTATCTTCAGAAAGGAAGAATTAATGTCAGTATTAATGTGACTGGACACACAAAAAGATACAATTAATTTGGTTAGGATAAGAATTAACTTGAGTATGGTGAGATAGGATAGATAGGAACAAGTAGTTAACTCTGCATAAAGGAGAAGTTATTTTTATATAATGGTAACCTGTATTCTAGATCTGTTAATGAGCAATAGAAGTATAGTCTAAAATGAAATGGACTGAAAGTCAACATGGCACTGAGTAAGTTTTTAGTAAGTTAAAGAGAACATAAACTCTCAGAATTAGCTGAGAAGAAGTCTTGATTGATAATATAGAAAAGGAGTTAATAGTGACTATAAACACAAGGTACCCAATAAGTGGAATGGGATTTCTGGTATACTAGCAGACAACTAGCACTTGAATGAGTGCTGACTGAGGAGGGAGTATGCAGAGAATGAATACTATGTAATCAGTATAACAGCTGTGTACACAAGGATCTCATATAGAATTTGTTGTAGAATTAGGAGAAGCATGGGTTTAGGTAGGACATGTGCAGAGGAGTTCTATAGGTAACCATTCACAAGACAGGTAGGAAGAGTGTCAGGCCAGGCAAGACACATGAATAATGAGTATTTTACAAGTATTAAAATATGTATTAGTGTAGTAAGTACATAGCTGTTTGCAAACGTGTATACTGCAATGAAAATATTTTTCATTAGAATCTTCTCAAGCTGATATTAAAAGCCATTGACTTTATCAAAGCACACTCTTTCAAAATATCCATGGTATAGTTTCAAATCTAAAGAATTTTCAATATTTATCAAATCTATTCTTCAATTAGTTTAATAAAAAAAGAAAGAGAAACAAAAAACAAAAGTCTTCTCTTGATAATCAATTCCCAGTTTGTATTGATCCAATTTGAGAAAGTTTGCTGTCCTGTTAGCTTCTTAAATAATTTATGACTGGCCTCTTGTTAATGATTGATGAGATTTCAACATATTGTCTTTCTTTTTGCTTTTATTATATAGGTTCAGTTCTGTTTATTTATCTTATACACATTTATCACATCTAATCTTCCTATTCCTATGGAACAATGAAAGTAAAACCAGATTCTTTGAATTTAGAATAATGTAGCTGGTCCCTTAAAGTTGAAGTCAATTTAGTGATTTTTTTCTACTACTTATAATCTAAAGAACTCAAATTTTCACCAAGTGTGACCCCCAAATGCTGTGATGATATTCGATGTGTGGTCCCACTACAACCTTGGAGAAAACTGAAAAGCTGCTTTTGTTTACTTTTCAAAAATTCTAATTTATGGTTCCTATAATGATGTTAACCACCGTTCATTACTTCAGTTCATCTACAAGCTGGTTTGCAGAACTTCAAACTATAATTACAGTAAAATATCTTAACGATAATCACCGCAAAATCTTAGTAAAATCATTCTCTTCCTCAACAGATTCAGCAAAATGGTCCCTCCTTTCATAAAAAACAAACGCAAAATAATCAAAAGAAAAACACAAATACTTAGGATTGCCAGGGATAAATGCAGGCACTTAACATTTTTCATACCGTAGGGTAATTGCCAACAATTACATGAAGCATTCAGTTCATTTATGTCTTCTTATCTTTTGTAATGAGCTTCATCTTTTCTGTAGTTGTTGTTTTGTTTAATTGTACTGTGGTGTAATATAATAAATCTTGTGGGCATACATGAGTGGTTATGTGCAATGTGTGTGTGTGTGTGTGTGTGTGTGTGTGTGTGTGTGTGAGTGTGTATACATATCACACAGCTCGTCTCTATTACATACACCACTGACAGGCCTGGATTAAGTTTCATCAAGAAATCTGATAATTCTATGTAAATGTGTGTGTGTAGTGGGGGTACATATACACAATTACACACACACATTTATATACTTAATACACACAATACACACATGCATACACTCGTATATGTGTGTATGCACATATCTTTGTGTATTCATATATATTGTATGTATACACACAAGCAAATATATGTATATATACATTTTCACATATAATATATACAAGTACATGCATGTATAAGCACACACACATGCACTTACATGTACATATGTGTGTTTTGTACACACACACACACATGAACTCTCATGATTACACAAAAACATTTACCTTAATTAATTCCCATCTGGCTGTTTCATTATTTATTTTACCCTTCGTGTTTTATTTTTACACACACACAAACATAAATGCATAATTATAAAGATATAAATGCTGAAAAGTGCTGTAGCAGCTGGCAAGTCATTCCTGGAACTTAGGTTTTATTCCTAGTTGTAGACAATCCACTAGTTAATGCTTCAGGGAAGTCATACTTGCCTCAAATTCCTCTTCTTCATCATCTGAAGTTAAGAGAAATAGTCACCTATTAGTAGATATTTTTGATCTTGATTAGTCATCATCTCTTTGGCTTTCTGTGTTTAGTATTTTGGTAAAATATCTGTTTTATTACTTTGGGACATACTCATGTGACTAAGTAGCTGAGGTTCCACTGTGTGCTTAACAAGTTCACTTCCCACATAGATTTCAGTTCAGTCTCCCAGTTCACCAACTTGGGAAAGTGTCTACTACTGTACCTGTGAGCCAACCAATGCTTTGCAAATTAATTCCATAGACAAAAACTGTATGAAACCTGTATGTGTATGTGTGTGTGTGTGTGTGTGTGTGTGTGTGTGCGAGAGAGAGAGAGAGAGAGAGAGAGAGAGAGATTGAGTGTGTGTGTATATGTGTAATTGTATGCATAATTTTTTTTTGTCATTTCCCCATCAACAATTTGTCACTGGGTCTATTTTTGAAGATGCGTTAAAAATAAATAAGGGTTAGCAATAAGCAAGGCATCTGGTAAAACAAATCCATTAATAATACTCTCTAACCCATGCCAGTATGGAATAATGGAAGTTATACATACATATAAATATATATATATATACATTATTTACATTTGACGGATGTTTGTCCTCATCTTGTTTGCTGTTAACACGTTTCGGCTGATATACCCTCCAGCCTTCATCAGGTGTCTTGGGGGAATTTCAAACTTGGGTTCTCATTCCTAAGGTATTTTTCCATGTTGTTGTTATTATTGTTCAGGTCACTGAACAAAAGCAGGATATGTGAATCATTTGAAGTCACATGACAATTGAAATGCCCAGGTAGCAAATAAGCTTGAATCCCACCAACCACCTCTTACAACTTGTGTCATGAGACACAAGACTTGTAAGACAATATCTGGACTTAAAAGGCATATGCTAGTTCACAAAAGACATTACTTCAGAATCAGGTTCCAAAGAGCAAAAATGTAAAAGAAACTTAGATAATATCTGTCACTTGTGTTTGAAACCCTGTCAGTCAGCAGCTGGTCTTAAAAGTCATCTGAGGGCTCATCAACGGAGTGATTGTGCTGTGTGATGGGATGTGGTGCATGGGTTGATGGGATGGCTATCATCTCTCAGGATGAAGCAATCATCATCATCATATATAAATATATAGATAAAAAAGGTAAGACAACAAAAGAAAGAAAGAGACCTCGATATTATGTAAATAGAGGAATTTATCTGTAAATAATATTTGACAATTATTTGGTAGCCATGATAAAACTCTGAGTTTCGAATGTCAGGGCAGAAACCCATTTTGCCATGTCTTCAGTTATCTGGCCATCGATGGCCAGATAACTGAAGACATGGCAGCATGGGTTTCTGCCCTGACATTCGAAACTCAGAGTTTTATCATGGCTACCAAATAATTGTCAAATATTATATATATATATATATATATATATATATATATATATATATATATAGAGAGAGAGAGAGAGAGAGAGAATGCTGCAACTGATAAGGAAAGCAAGATTACGTGAGCTTCATTCGTGAATAAGAAGTGGTAGGAAAAAGTGTGTAAGAAGAAAGAATGAAAGAGTAATGTAATGAAGAGAGTGATCTGAAGGGAAAAAATGAGGTGAGACAGGAGTTGAAGGGTTTAAAGAACTAAAAGGAGTTGTAGGAGTAAAAGAAAAAAAACTTGTTGGTGACATGGTGCCAAGTTCCAATCTGAAATTTTGTTCTTTTTGTTGTGGATCCATGGTGTGTGTGTGTGTGTGTAGCGATGCCACTTATAAATAACTGAAAGATGTTAGTGTCAAAGTGGATGGCGATGGGTTGGTTTCGTATATATGTATTAAATATGTCCTTGAAAATGTTCAGCAAGGTGTCAGCCTGATTTTCTAATGCAAAGAGTACCACAAAGTATGTATATAATGCAATATATATAAGGTTAGACGATGTGCAACAGAAGAAGTTCTAATGTAATATCATGTTGTGTCTTAGGGTCCAGTGATAACACTAATAATATTCTTAATGTAATTTGCATAGTTGATGAGTGCATTTAAAAGTGCCTGGTGGTGTAAGATTGGACATTGTGGAGCTTCTTTCAAGGAGGTTTCAAAGGTTCCTGTCTTTTTTTTTTGAAGGTGAGGGGAGGTAGTACAGGAAAGATTGGTGTTATCATGAGGTTGGAGAGTAGAATTTGGAAATTGTGGATGAACTTATTTTCCAATGGAAGGATAAATGGATGGAAGGTGAGAGACATTATAAATGAAAGGCTCTGATTGTCAGTGCTCAGAATTGCTCATTTCAGATCATCAGCTGGTAAAACCAAACCTGGTTTTCTTTTGAATATTCATTGTTCCAATAATTTTTGAAATATAAAATGAAATAACAAAATGCATTTTTCACCAAAAGCCAGTATGTGAGTTTCTCTCATGGTATCTACTGCAGTAAAGTTTCTTCTAATACAAAATCCATGTTTAAGTGGGGTTAAATATTGTCTCCTCTCTCTCTCTCTCTCACTATATATATATATATATATATATATATATATATATATATATATATATATATATATATATATATATGAGTAGTATGAAATATAAATTCCAAGAGTCATGTTACTATACAGAAATTAGTATTACATGAAGAAGGTTACAGAACAGCTGTAATACTATGGAAGTCCTGTGGTTAAATAAATATATAATCCATCTTTCATGTCCCCTGACTTTATGTCTTTATATATGATATGCTCTGCTTTGATGAACATATGATACATATATATATATATATATATATATATATATATATATATATATATATATATATATATATTATATATATATGCATATATTTATATAATGGGCATTACTAGAAAAATAATGCCACACGCTGGACTTCTCAAAATAACCACATTTAGTACCGAAATTTCCCTTATGAATTTTTTTACACACTGGCTTCTTGATAAAATTCTTGTAAAAGAGTTTTATCCCCTTTTGAATTTATATATGCATATATGTATATATCATCATCATCATCATCATCATCATCATTTAATGTCTGTTTTCTATGCTGGTATGGGTTGGATAGTTTGACTGAAAACTGGTAAGCTGGAGAGCTACACCAGGTTCCAATCTGATCTGGCAAAGTTTCTACAGCTGAATGTCCTTCCTAATGCCAACCACTCCAAGAATGTAGTGGGTGCTTTTTACATGCCAGTTACAAAACACTGGTCTCAGCCACGACTATGATTTCACTTGGCTCAATAGGTCTTCTCAAGCACACCCAATGTACTTTTTATGTACCACTGGCAGGTACAAGTGCCAGTTACACAGCACTGGCATTGGCCCCAACAGCAATTTCACTTGGTTTGATGAGTCTTTTCAAGCATAGCATATCACCAAAGGTGTTGGTCACTTGTCATTGACTCCATTGGACCCAATGTTTGAAAATCATGCTTCATTGCCTCATCCCGTGTCTACCTGGGTCTATCATTTCTACAGGTTCCCTCCACAGTTAGAGATCAGAGCTTCTTTACACAGCTGTCTTCATCCATACACATCACATGACTATACCAGTACAGTCTTCTCTCTTGCACACCACATCTGATGCCTCCTATGGCCAACTTTTATCTTGAGGTCCGTACACTCTGTCCTACATGCACACTGACATTACACATCCAACAAAAAATACTAGTTTCATTTCTTTCAAGCCTATGCATGTCCTTGGCAGTCACAGCCCATGTTTCACTGCCATGGCTGTTCGCATACAGGCATCGTGCAATCTGCCTTTCATTTTTGAAGGAGAGGCCCTTTGCTACCAACAGAGGTAGGAACTCTCTGAACTTTGCCCAGCCTATTCTTATTCTAGCAGCTACACTTTCAGAGCATCTGCCTTTGCTACTGACTTGGTCACCTAAGTAACGGAAGCCATCAACTATCAAGTTTTCCCCACTGGCATTCGATGGAGTCTATTTTCTGTACATTTTTAGTGTTAATTATACCTGTGCACCTTCCACACACAAAAACAACATTCCCCGTTAACCTTCCTCTCACATTGTTGCACCTCTTATATGTTATTGGGTACATCTTATGGAGTTGCTACTTGTGCTTTTTCTACGTATCAAGAAGGGCAATCTACCTGAAGGAATCTGTGATCTGTCTTCTCTCATACAAACACACACATAAATATGTGTGTGTGTGTGTGTGTGTGTGTGTGTGTGTGTGTGTGTGTATATATATATATATACACACACACACATACATATGCACCCACTACACTCTCGGAGTGGTTGTCGTTAGGAAGGACATCCAGCTATAGACACACTGCCAGATCAGTTTGGAGCCTGGTGCAGCCTTCTGGCTTGCCAGTCCTCAGTCAAACCGTCTGACCTATGCTATCATGGAAAACAGACGTTAAACAATGATGATGATGATGATGATGATGATGATGATATGCATATTCTCAAATTCCTGTATAGAAATGCATACATATGCTTAGAGAGAAAAACAAACACACCACATATATATAATTGGTTTATC
The DNA here is from genome assembly GCF_046866305.1 of Octopus bimaculoides. Classification (NCBI taxonomy): domain Eukaryota; kingdom Metazoa; phylum Mollusca; class Cephalopoda; order Octopoda; family Octopodidae; genus Octopus; species Octopus bimaculoides. The sequence continues at coordinate 499,494 of NC_142944.1, forward strand.
ATGTTCTATAATAAAGAATCCTATTCATAACTTTCTGTTATTTGTTTGTTATTTGGTAGACTTATTTTGGCAACTCTTCCTGATTTTTTTTCTTAAAACAATATCTTAGACATTAATTATTAAAACTCATTTGAAATTTTAAATGTAGATATATTTAATGTAATGTATCTCTGTTGTACAGCACTTGAGACACTATGTGCAACCTTAGAAACATGTTTTATTTTTTTTTAAATAACAAAGAATAATTCACAAAACTGATATATAAATATGAAATGGAAAGTATGTATTTGCAAAATTCTGAAATGAGAAATATTCTAAATGAATACAAGACAAGTAAATTTTAAATTTACTAGAAGATGGATCAGCATCCTTGTCATGCCCACCCTATTATCCGTTCCTCTTCTTGTAGTTGTTGATGAAATTACTGCTGTTGTGGCAACCCTTCCATATTCCTTCATGACTTTGATCGTGTCCCTGCATACCCAAGAGTAGATCGTGGATTAAAGAAACTATTTTCTCTATAGCTTAGTTAAGAGAGAGGGACAGTGCTCACGACACTTTACAGGATATCTGTGCCTGGTGGGAGGGAAGGAGAGAGGGAAGCAGGGAGAAAAGTTTCCTCAGCCAGAGACCTGGCTTTGATGTTAAGTAATAAAGTGAACTCTGTTAAATGTACAAAAGGTGTCTGCTGGTGGTGCCAAGGGTTACATCTACCACCCAAGCAGGTCATTATAGAATTTGAATTCAGAAAGCAAAAGCATGCATGCACAGATTGTTGTGTTTGTCTCTGACAACATAATTTAATAACTGGTGTTAGTTTGTTTATGTCCCTGAAACATAGCAGTTCAGCAGAGAGAGAGAGAGTCTGATAGCATGCCAGACACTTAAAAACTAAGTACAGGGGTTCATCTGATCAGCTACACACTTGATGGCAATGCTCCAGCATGGTCACAGTCAAATGATTGAAGCTGGTAAAGAATTAAAAGCTTATTATCATCATAATGATCTTTATTGCTAAAACCTAACTTTTTCCATGTGACACATGTTGTAAACAGCACTATAGGGCTTTCCTATAAGTAGGTTATCTCCCTTGGCTAGGCGGCGCTCCATGTAGATAATTAAACTTCCGGAGGCTAACCCACGCCATTGTTATTGTTTTACGTCTTATCATGGATATAAAGCAGCTTGATGATTCAGCTATCGAAGTACTTACTGTGCCTGAGTGAAAGAAATATTTAAGATTATATGGACAGTGTGTTACTGGAAGAAAGGCGGACTTGATTGAAAGGTTGAAAGGAATAAAAATTTTGTCGATGAAGAATGTCAACAAAGTAAATTCATCGGACGATAAGTCTGAAGTATCGGACGATACTTCAGACAGGAATAAGCAGAAGCTTATATCTTCTCTCGGTGAAGTATTGCCTGATCTAAAGATCTTTGTAAGTTGCTGAATTTCACAGATAATGACATAATTACCTCGTGCTACGGATGAAAGCAAAGCAACAGTTAAGGAGTGGCATATTTTACCACGACAGACACGTACACAGCATCGAATACCATGATGTGAGTGAAAGCTGCTCTCACTGTATTGTCCGGTGTCTGGTAATCCCTTCGATACCGACATCAAACCAAAAAATGAATCCTGACCACAGAGTGTGGGTAATTATGTCAAAGGTCACTGGCAATGTGCATTCAGCTGATTGCAACTGTTAAAGCAAGTCACTGAGCATGCGTACATGTCATACGGGAGAGTTCCAACCAGGGGTGGATAACACCTTATAGGAAAGCCCTATATACGATAGTATCATTCATCTTCATGATTTTTTTAATGTCATATGTAAGACTCAACATCCTGAGATGAGGCATGACCACTCTTTTCTGCATTTTTATTTGGTCTTACACCTAGTTTTGCTATATACCTTCCATTGTCAGCTCATACCATACTGTTAGTGGAAAGAAGAGTTCCACGGTGCTTTAAATGTGGCCTGAAGGGACACATAAGAGCGAACTGCCCTACACCACCCAAAATGGTAGAGGAGAGACGGCCACCACCACAAGAGAGGACACAAGAAGTGGAAAAGGAAACTCCAGAAGATAATGAATGGGAAACGGCCGTGAGGAGGAAAAAAAGGAAAAGAAAGAAAGTAATTGTGAACCCCAACCCACCCAGGGCCCATCCACTCCCTTTTCACCTCACCCTCCCCATACAAACACCAAACCTACCCAATCCCCTCCAACAAGAAAACAAAAAAAAAATACAAACACACACGATGAAAATAGGATTTCCCCTCCCCCTGTTTGTTTTGCTTGCGTTCTGTATGAGAACGCGGGAGATGACATGTTTAAACGGTTAAACGATTGGAAGGATATGGTGGAAGTAGAATTCGTAGATGATGATGGTGAGACTACGATGTGTTATTTAGTAAACAAAGAACAATGGGAAATAGTAAAAAAGAATGATGAAGGCATTGATTGGTAGAAAGTCATCGGCGATAGAGACAAGTTGCCGAAAAAGATTAATTATACTAAACTGAAAGAGGACTATGGAATTGAACTGCTAGATTTAAGGCAGTGAACGACAAAACGGTATCAATGTAACCACTCGACGTCGGGGGTCGAGTGAGCATTCCACCTCATTATATCATCGTTTTCATAATTCATTCTTTTCTTTTATTTTGTTTCTTTCTTTATACCTCCATTTTATAATTTTAGTTCCCCGATTGTGTTTGTCCCCTTCTATGTGTAGCCCCTCATGGGCAATAAAAAAATGACTGTTCTTCTATCACTCTTCTATCCAACCATATTGAAATTTATTAATTAATTTTTACATCTGTTTTTCTATGTTAGTATGGGTTAGATGAATACATTCATGTGGTATTGTTTTACAGCTAGATGCTCTTCCTGTTGCTAACCATCAGCTGTTTTCCTAGTAAGGGATCTCTTCTTTCATATGCTTCAGAGACACAAAACTAGCAGACAATTTGTTGGCAGAATGAGTAACAACACCATTAGTAGCTTGTAAATTTAGAAGCGCGCACACACACACACAGACACACACACACTTGATATGCTTCTTTCAGTTTCCAACTCTGAAATTCACTCATATGGCTTTGATCAGCTTGGAGCAATAGCAAAAGACGCTTAGCCAAAGTGACAGGGATTGGGACTGAACCTAAAATCACATCATGGTTGCTCAGCAAACTTCTTAGCTACACACTACCATGTCTGCTCTAATTTAAAAAAAAAAAAAACAGGTTTCAAAAAAAAAAAAAAGTCATATAACACAATCCAGAAAAGGACTTTAAACAATAATTTGAAGTAATGATAATAATAATAATAATAATAATGTTAAAGTTGTGAGTGACAACATTGACATGGGTTTTGGAATAGATAAATGTGTGGTGCTAGTAATAAGGAGAGGAAGAATATCCAAGTCAGAAGGGACTGATCTACCAAATAAGACAGCAATTTGAACAATGAATGAGGGTGACAGCTCCAAGTACCTGGGTGTATTGGAAACAGATAGAATCCTCTGTTACGAAATCAAAGAAAAGATGAGAAATGAATATCTGAGGAGTGTTAAAAGGGTGCCAAGCTGAAAATTGATTGAAGGAAGAAAAGTATCTGTGCAGTAAACACATGGGTGAACTTTCTAATAAGACATTCTGCTGCTTTCCTGAACTGGACTAAGAACTAAAAGACAGATTGTAAAACCAGGAAGACAATGTTTCAGAGACAGTGTCAATAGATTTTTTACCTACCATAGAAGGAAGTTTGATAGCAGTAGAAGGCTGTGCAGAGAGGGCAAAACGAGATATACAAGAATATGTGAGAAGCAAGTTAGAAAGATTGATTTCAGCTGCCAAAGTAAGCTGTGGAGATCACGAAAGAATACTAGAAAAGAAAAAAGAGAAAGAAACATCCGGGGAAAAGAACTACACAGTCAATGTTTCAGATAAACACAGATGAGTCATGGTTATGGCCGAAGAATAGAGGCCTTAAGAAAGAAACAAAACGACCGATAATGGCTGCTCAAAGTCAGTCATTGTGGAGGAATATCATTAAGACCAAAATGGACAAATCCGCAAAAAGTGCAAAGTGCAGAGTAATGAGAAAGAGGAATCCATTATGTGCATAGTAAGTTCCTATAGTTCTTTGGCACAGAAGGAATATAGATGCAGACTTGACTGTGTGGTCATGGCAAAGAGGATTTTCTGTTGTGTCTGGAGAGATGTCTTATAATTTAACACACTCACCGGTAAAGTTTCCACTCATTTATTTATTTATTTTTCTAAAATTTTTGTTGCATCTTGCAACCTTTTCAATAATAATAATAATAATAATAATAATAATAATAATAATATTTTATAAAATCTAGTTTAGTGCAGCTCCAGAAAACGGTATTAAAAGGGGGAGAATTAGGATTCTTAAGAAGGTTCTTGACATCTAAGGTTACTTGTTGTAGCCTTATGATAGGAAGTTTTTCCAAAAGTTTAAGCTGTTGTGCATATATGGAATAATAATAATGATGATGATGAAGAAAAGAATAGATGTTTTACCTTTGGTAACTGGGTGGTGAGCCAGGCAGAGTTTGTGTGGAACGTATCTGTAAAGCTGCACCCTGGACAGAATCTCCACTGGTTTGGATGGATCTCACTATTAAAAAGGCTTCTTGTTTCAGCTGACTGATGTGTGTCTTGCAGATGTCACATCGATCACTCTGGGAATAGACACGTCGGAGATTCTCAGCAACTTGAAGACTCTCTTCTATCCGTGCCGGAAGACCATGGAACTGAAATGTACAAAAACAAGGAACATATATTAATACAAATAAACTTCTCCCATGTTATACCATCCTACATAAAGTATTAGACATTATGCATCACCTCTTTTACACAGCAAAATAATTTATTCCTTTTTTCAAACCATTTTGTATTTCATTTACTGCTGAAGCAGTCTATTAGAATTTTCCATGGATTTTTACTGTTTCAGTATGTGTATGTACACATGTATTGAGTGCTGTTTGTTTGTCAACAATTTTAACTAAACAATAATTCTCAAATGAATTGAGAATTATTAATATTTTATATACAGTATCTAATTTGAGACAAACCACTTAAGTTTTAGGTAAAGAAGAAAAAGTTATATGGCTTAGCTAAGATCAAGTTGCAGCCATCTTTTCATAATTTAGATCAATTTTCAACTAAAGATTCATCTATGTTAAGATATGTATCTTTCTCTTGATATGAAAATTAGGTAGCTTGCCTAAATCAATGTGTGTGTGTGTGTAGATAGATAGATATAAATATATAAATTTGTAGTATGAGATATGGATTCAGAGAACCAGTAATCTAACACAGAGAAGTGCAACATAGAGTGTCGATGCAATTGAAATTCTGAAGATCTGATCAATGAAATTATTTCATGAGAAGTATATAAGCTATAAAACGTCAGGAAGTATAAGCGGTGTTAATTTTAGATTCAGGCCTGATAGACTAATTGACTATTTCCTTATGATAGTATCAACAGAGTCCAAAATGCTCAAATAAACAGATTTCATCATGTTTAAACAGATACTTATTTAAAAGCACAAAAAACAAAACCAAAAAGAAAAGAATGTAACACAAACAAAACACTGCTTGGAAGAATAACACAAATATCTTTATTCCACCAATTCTAAATGGATAAAATGGTATGGTTGACTTTGGCAAGATTTGAACCCAGAATGTAAACAGTCAGAAGCAACACCTTAAGAATGCTAATGGATATTTTAATGATTCTGGATTAGATACGATTGCATTATAGAATATTGTGTTCTTTGTTAATATGGCTCTTTGACATCTCACACATGGAGCCAAATATTCTGAAATGCAACAACTACAACCCCCACCTCAGCCAAAGACACCCTTTGATGCTGACTCTACTTGCTAGTATTTCATCCAACATTTGTTTGTAATTCACATCACATATTACATGTGAGGGCAAGCATCCAACTTCCACATGCTTTGTATTGTAATCATGCACCATCATGCTCATTAAACGTACTTCATACATGAACACACATACTCTCTCTCTCTCACAGTTCCCTTGTCCACTACCTTCCATACACACATACATACACATACACATAAATTTTTAGTGTAATATATGGATTCATAGAATCCATATCAAGCTCATTTTATCTAGTATCAGTCTTCCATACATTGTATATTTAAAGATAAACTTTTATATGTGTGCTTAGTGTTGAAACATTTGGTGATCTGATGAGCTAGCTCTCTTTATCTACACTGGTTTGTGAATTTATAATTGTATAATGTTTAGCATGCATATTAATACAGACATATAAACATAATTTATTCCACACTGAAATTTTCATTATTATTATATGAAGCAGGCTGACCATAATACTAAGACTGTCAATAAATATATTCACCTCTCTTTCCTCCTGATTTTTATAGTGTGTGTCTATGGACATACATACATACATACATACATACATACATACATACATACATATGTATATATATATTGCCAACAATTAATATTCACACATAATTCCCTTCCAGCTTTCACAGATCGGCTATATTTACTGTCACATATCACATTGCCATGTAGCGTCATATTCTTTTACACCATACATCAACTGGCTGTCTTTCAGCTATCTCAGTCATCATGTTACATGTAACCTAGTACAACATACATACATATATACAAGCATACATGTACACATACATACATTACATACATACATACATACATATATATATATATATATATATGAATATGAGTATTATTATGTATATATATGCAGGTATATGTATATAAAACATATACTCACCTCATTTCACATATTTTGCCACAGACTATAACCACATGTCTTATCCCCATGTAGCATCAAAGTCCCTACACAGTTCTGCATAGAATCAGATCTTTATTGTTACCAACAGAGGCAACATCTTCCAGAATTTCTTCCACCCACTCCCATCCCATCATTCACTTTCTTTCTTTCTTTCTTTCTTTCTTTCTTGCATTCTATACCTAACTTAACCTTCACTACACATTGCCCAATAAAGAATAATTTGCAAAGCAGAGGGAACAACAACAACCGCACCTCCACCGCCTCTTCCTCCTCCTCCCCCTCCTTTTTCTGATAATCATTCAATCAAGTAAATGTTAATGCATGTTTACTTAAGAAAACAAAAATCCTGTTAAAAGCATAGTAACGTGATAAAAGCTAGCTTGTGAGTTGTACCCTGTGGATTTTTCTACGGCAAGATTTTAAAATTATAAGAATATATAATATTAATGTAAGGGATGTTTGCTTCAAGTCTTGTAAAAAAAAAAAAAAACACTAAAAATCCCCTAAAAGTCCAATGAAAAAACACACGCACACACACACAAAAACAAACTAAACAAAACGAGAATTAAGCAGGAAATGCTGTTGAGATGAAAGGTTGTGGGTTAAATTTCAAACAGTAAATAAATCAATAGATCGATAATTGAAGACTTTGTTTAGAATGAAGTACTACACTTGTAGCATTCATTTTATATATATAACTAACAACAACAACAACAATAATAATAATCATAGGAAGTGTGAAAAAATAAGGAATACAAATTGTTGTGGGATTTTAACACTGAGACTGACAGAGTAATAGAAGCTATAAGGTCTGATTTAGTAGTAGTTAGAGATAGAGAATAGAAAGTGCCAGATAATTGACTTTACAGTTACAAATGATGAAAACATTGATATGAGAAGTATGGAAAAAAATAGCAAAGTACAAGGACTTTGATTTACAGAAACTATGGAAAGTGTGGGTAAAATGTATCCTAGTAGTTACAAGTGCATTGGGAACTATCCCTAAAGATCTGAACAGATGGATAAAGGAAATAGGCATAAAACCCAGTTTAGTAGAGCTGCAGTAAACAGTGTTATTAGGGACAGCTAGGATACTTAGGAGGGTCTTGGCATCTAAGGTTATTTGTTGTAGCCTGATGTTCGGATTCTTTTCTTTTCCAACAGTTTAACCTGTTGTGCCTAATGGAATAATAATAATAATAATAATAATAATACTACTACTACTACTACTACTACTACTACTACTACTACTACTACTACTAATAATAATAATAATAATAATAATAATAATAAGGAATAATGACAATGATAATAACAACAACAATAATTTCCGATGCAAGCAATAAATCATTGAGTGTGTGGTAGAATCTATTAACATTAGTGGTGTCACTCAATTTTCTTAAAGCTGCATTTCAGATAATTCCATCAGAGCCTAACACATACCACCTTAAGGCCTTCACTCATTAGAGTTCAACACTGGAGGGTTAAAATGAATATTTTAATCTGGAGTTAGAATAAGAAACAAACTTAGCAAGTGAGAGGAGTAGACCAACTAATAATAACAAACATGTGACAATTATATAAATTAACAAATTGTTTCTTCAATTAAACCCACTTAAAGTGTCTGTCTGTCCGTCCACCCATCCATCTATCTATTCTATATAAATATTACATATTATCTATACATACATACTGTATATACCTATGTATTTTATATGATATATCATGTATAATACACACACACATACACACACAAACATATATATCTTTTCTCTTTAACTTGCTTCAGTCATTGAACTGCAGCCATGCTGGGACACCACATTGAACAGCTTACTTGAACAAATTGACCCAATAACTTATTTAAGTCTGCTAAGCTATTGTAATGTAAACAAACCAACACTGCTTGTCAAGTGGTGGTGGAGATTAAACAAACATCAGACACACACATATATATGTTGGGCTTCCACATAGTTTCTGTTGACCAAACTCACAAGTTATTGGCTGGGCCTGGGGTTATAGTAGATGCTGTGCAATGGAATTGAACCTGAAACTGCAGTTTTAGTATCCACATAGTTGCCTGGTTGAAGTGTATTCACATCGTAACCTCTTGCAGATCACCTCAATAACATTTGATAGCAACCTCATTATTATAGCAAATGACCTGCTTGTGTTTTAACATTTCTTCAGCCTCTTGGAAGCAACATCCCCTCATGCCAGTGTTGATTGTCTCACCTCACATTTCTAAATATGACAGAAAGGAAAATTTTCCAATAATGGGTCAGTTCTTGTATGAATGTTGTTTTCTTTACTTTTTCTGTTATTTTTTTTTTTTGCATCGTTAATAATTAGAGCTGATTCAATCATTTGATGAAAGTCAAAATCTGGTGAGGATGATCTTCTCTTCTGATAGCCCTCCTCAATGTTATGTTAACTCCATACACACAAATTTGATTTTCATTGTATTTCTGACCTCCGTAATTTTGTTAGATTTATCAGTTGAATGCCTTTCCTCTCACCAACCATTTTAAAGCGTGAACTTAGTTTACCTTATTCTATCTTAAGCACAAGAAAAGGGCATTTGTCAGAAATGAATTGTCCTTCTAAAAACAAGGTGTATTTTCATCAATTCTTTTTATTCAGAGTTACCATTCTGTTGCACAGGTTGTCTGCTCAGTGGCTTCTACACTGTCCTGTCAGCTTTGTGCAAAGGACCCACATTATCTTCATTATATCTAACAACATATTCAAGGACTGAACTGGTGATCCCAATAGATGGTCCCCAGCTGTCATGTATCGTCATGACAGCAGGAGTAACTGTGGTAGCAGGGGATGGATCATACTTGTCAAGTTAAAGAGTACAGTCAACTGGTGAAAAGTCAGAGATCCCATCACGTTACCAGGGAGATGTATTTGCAAGATGGGACAGCATATCTAGTTTAAATAGATACATAAATAATTATTGTCTCAGCTTAATTTAATATTATGTCTCTGTATATCCATAACAATCTGTAATATTCTCTTTTATCTCAATGAGCTCTGCTGAATATATAAAAATGAGAGAAATAGTCTGGCAAACATCCCACCGTGTGTCCATGAAGCTAGCCTGTAGGTTTCTTAGCATGACACTAGAAAACAGAGAGAGTGAGAGAGTGAGAGAGAGAGAGAGAGAGAGAGAGAGAGAGAAATAAGAGAAAGGAGATAGAGAGTATGCAAAGAAAAGTGGATGTTAAATGATAACGATGATATAAGAAAATAAGATGACAAAGGTATAAACAATTATTTTTTGAACTTCATTAGCTAACAGCTGTTTCTGCTATAAGATGCAGTGTACTTATAGTTGAGTGTGTGAGTAACACCTTTTGAGCTACATCAGAGCCTTGAATAGAAGTGCAGTCTATTTAGGAAAAGAATTATGTATAATGTAAGGTAATATAATATAATATAATATATGTATGTTTAACATATATGAATACATATTTTATATGTGAATATATGTATTATATATAATACATAGCTTCTCTCTCTCACTCTCGCAGAGTGAAAGGGAGATTGTATGATGCCTTTGTGTAAACAGCTATGCTACATGGCAGTGGAACATGGGCTGTGACAGGTGAGGACATGTGTAGGCTTGAAAGAAATGAAGCTAGAATGCTTTGCTGGATGTACAATGTCAGTTTGCACATTTGACAGAGTGTAAGCATCTTGAGAGAAAAGTTGGGCATAAGAGGCATCAAATGTGGTGTGCAAGAGAGATGACTGTACTGGTATGGTCATGTGATGTGTATGGACAAGGACAGCTGTTTAAAGAAGTGCCGATCTCTAACTGTGGAGGGAACCCGTGGCAGAGGTAGACCTGGGAAGACATGGGAAGAGGTGAGCTACAAACTTTGGGTCTCACAGAGGCAATGACTAGTGACCAAGACCTTTGGCGATATGCTGTGCTTGAGAAAACCTGTGTGAAATCACACTCATGGCTGATGCTGGTATCACGTAACCAGTACCCATGCAAGTGGTATGTAAAAGCACCTTTCAAGCATTGAGCCTCACAGAGGCAAAGTGGTTGAGCTTTTGAGTGCTGGGCTTCACAGAGGCAATGACTGAGACCAGTGTTATGCAAATGGCACCCATGCTGGTGGCACATAAAAACATCTTCTGAGTGTTGGGCCTCATGGAGGCAACAACCAATTCCATTTGGCATTATGCTATGCTTGAGAAGAAGACCCATCAAACCATGTAAAACCACAGTCATGGCAGATACCGGTGTCATGCAAATGGCATCCATGCTGGTTGCATGTAAAAGCACCTATTACATTCTCAGAGTGGTTGGCATTAAGAAGGGCATCCAGCTGTAGAAAACCATGACAAATCAGACTGGAGTCTGGTGCAGCCTTCCAACTTACTAGCCTCGGTCAAACTATCCAACCCATACCAACATGGACAGCAGACGTTAAATGGTGATGATAATGATGATGATAATACCTGTATATGTATATAGAATAAATAAATAAATAAAATATACATGTACAGATATATATATATATATATATATATATATATATATATATATATAAATTTATATATATATAATGTACATATGTACGTATGTGTGTGTGCATATATATATATATATATATATATATATATATATATATATATATATACATTTGGATATAAATACATAGGTATACATCAAGTAGTATATAGGATATTTATTATCCCTTAGATGGTTGTTTAACCTGTAACTCATATAGACGTATATATCATTACTTAACATGTTTTCCATGCTGGCATGGGTTGGACGGTTTGACAGGAGCTGACCAGGGTCCATATCTGTTTTGGCTTGGTTTTTACAACTGGATGCCCTACTTAATACCAACTACTTGTGTGGGTATCAAATAAAGAGCAAAATTCTAATGATATATAACAAATTTTGTAGGCCACTAAAGCAGAATAATGGGCCTCAGTATATTACATATATGCATGTGTATGGATTCAGAATTATATTCTATACACAAAAACAAAGACACAAAGACTCACATAAACATTTATATAAGGCATATACAAGTGCACATGGATGTGTGTGTGTGTGTGTGTGTGTGATGTGTTTACACATCCTCCCCCTATATATATATACACACACACATGCCATCATCATTACTGTTTTAACATTCACTTTTCCATACTTACATGGGTCAGGTGGAACTTTATTGAAGTGAATTTTTCTACAAGTGGATGTTCTTCTTGTCACCAACACCCACCAATTTTTAAGCAAGGTAATATTCCTTTATGATCAGACATGCTTTTGTGGAAAATGAACAAAGGACACTGGTCATGTGACAATTGCATTCATCTAAAACTATCACATACTGTCAAGAAAAGGAGACAATAACACATGCACTCGACACATTTATATATATATATATATATATATATATATATATATATATATATATATATACATATATCAGAAAATCAATGAGCGTTGGACCTCACGGAGGCATAGTGGGTGAGTTCCTTTTGAGCGTTGGGCCTCATGGAGGCAAAGTAGCTGAGTTCCTTTTGAGTGTTGGGCCTCATGGAGGCAATGACCAAGACCTTTGACATTATGTTGTGCTTGAGAAGAAGACTCATCGAGCCAAGTAAAATCACAGTCATTGCAGATACCGGTGTCACACAAATTGGCACCCATGCTGGTGGCATGTAAAAGCATTCATTACATTCTCAGAGTGGTTGGTGTTAGGAAGGGCATCCAACCGTAGAAAACCTTGGAAAATCAGACTGGAGTCTGGTGCAGCCTTTCAGCTTACCAGCCCTGGTGAAAGCATCCAACCCATATCAGCATGGATAATGAACATTAAAAATGATGATGATGATGATATATATGTATATATATGAATGAGAAAAAGAAGAAAATGGAGAAATTGACATGCAGACATCAGTTTATTTTAAAATATTCAAATCCATATAATGAAATTCCAGTCCAACAGCTGTATCCATATCCAATTAGTTCAATTACAGGTATTAAATTAAATTAATTCAATTTAAATTTTCACACCAAAACTGGTTAGTTGGGTATTTCATTGGGGAAGAATTTTCCAAAAGAGTGTTATATGCAAGAACTTTTTTCTGTTATGGAAGAAAATATGGCCACCATATTTTCTTCCATAACTGTCAACTCTGTAGAGTGCAAAGTTACATAATCAGATTGTTACCTCATAATTCAAAAGAAGCCCTAGTGCAAAACCAATTGGTAAGATCAGACATATTGGATATATAATACTGTGTACTTTGATTAAGGTACTCACTCTACTAAGTGCATATTTTTTCTGACTTACGGATTCTTAGATGGCTATATATATATATATATATATATATATATATATATATATATATATTGATCTATATATATATATACAATATATATATATATAATTTTCAACTAGCGATAACCACACCTCGGATTTACCTTACTATATCCATCTGTCTATCAATCTATCTATATACATATATATATATATATATATATATATATATATATATATATATATATATATATATATAAGTATATATTCATATATACACTACATACACACACACACACACACATATATATTTAAAAATACACATATACATGTATGTATATATTTCTTGTGTGTCATATATAGCTTTACAGAAATTATATCATCACAATACTTAAAATTCTTATTGTTTACAGAAAAAGCATTTGAAAGAATGCAATTTAATATGAAACAGAAATATGGATGAAATGTCTAAAATGTAGCTGTTGTGTTTGGAGAGAAGTTAATAGGCATTTTAACTTTACTCACTTGAAAGACACTTCAACCTCTACTACATTTTAACCACTTATGAAAATATCCACCTGCCAAAATGTTAACAGGTTTATGCAAGCAGTACAAGCAGCATTAATCAAATGCCACTTATAGAAAAACAAATACAGTAAATACACGTGTGTACATATAGTACATGTATGTATGTATGTGTGTGTGTGTGTGTATGTATGTATGTATGTATGTATGTGTGTGAGTGAATATATATATACATGCACATATTTATGTGTAGGTATATATTTATGTATATGTATGTGTGAATATATATATATATATATATATATATATATATATATATATATATATATATATATATATATATATATATATATATATATATATATACACACATCTCCCCCCTTTCTCTCTATCTCTATATATATATGTTTATGTAAGTATATATATATGAATGTGTTTATGTGTATGTACATGTGTATGTGTGTGCATATAATGTATGTATGTATCTGAGAAGTTAGCAAACAAATAATAAAATGGACAGGAAGAAGATTAATGAGAGCGCCAGCTCAGAAAAATCTTCCAAGAGAGAAAGAAAGTGCGACATGAGTGTTTTCTTTTTTTTTTTTTCATCATCAATATTATCATCAGCATCGTTTATCACCATCACCATCATTATTGTCATCATAGACCTCCTCCTCCTCCTCATCATCATCATAAACTGCTGCCACCAGCTACTACCACAAATGTTGCTACTGCCACTGCCACCACTGCCACTACCATTATCAATATTTGAGTCTTGATTTTACTGTGCTGGCATGTGTGGAAATTGCATGGATTGCCATACAGTGTGTTGTCAGACAATCATAACAACCTTATCTCGTTGTCTTGCTGACAGATCACAATATGCCTCTGGCCTGACCATAGAGATTCTTTTTATGTATTCCAATGCCACAAGCCCCTTCCCATGATGCAACATCAAACTTTTTTGTTTTCTTTTTTTTTTATCATCATGCTGCTCTTATCATTGAACTAACTTACTCTCGACTCATAACATGAGTTGTAAGCATAGCATTGCTCTTTCATACAATTTCTTAGTGCCTGTTATTTCAATTTTAATATTTGGAGACTAGCAATATCTTTTATTTAAACCCTGTGAACATCACACATTTTACAGCAGCTGATTTTTGTGTGTACTTTGATAATTCAGTTAAAAAATAATTCTCAGTAGTTTGGAAAAGTTCTACTGTTTTACTTTGTTACCAGTATCACCCTATCAGCTGCGCCACAGCTTGGTCACAGCCAATATAGCGTTACTTTAAAATCATTTAGTTTTTACAGGCTGTTGTAGTTGGTTTTCATGAATGAGGGATTTGGATATTGCAGCCATTTCTTGTTTTTCCCACAATAATTTAATTTTCCAGACATTTCTGATGAAAAGAGGTTTAGGTGTTGTATGCTTACATTCACATCTATGCCTTGCAAATCTCTTGGGTTTCTATGCAAAGTACTGAAAAGAGATAGGCCTTTGAATCCTAAGCTGTTTCAGTATCTGGTCCTTACTCTAGATGAAAATAACAGGGCCTTTGGGTGGCTCTAACAAATCCAGCTTTAGATATATGATCTTTAGATATATATTATATTATATATATATAATTATATCTTTGCTCTAACCTCATCCAGTTGCTTATCTGTTGTATTAAGTAATATTCTTGGCGTAACACCATTGTATTACCTCAATTTCTACAGTTAGCTTGACAATACATCACTAAATTTTTATCGTTTTGATAGGGAGAGAAGGCATTGCCCACGATCTTTAGTAGGTACTCTAAGAGACTGATGGGAGAGAGTTTCAAGCAGAGACCTGACCAGAATTTTTGCAAATGAGTGGACTCCACTAAAGATACTCAAAATGTCATGTAGTGGTGTTCAATTGAATGCTAGATTAAGGGTACCACTCAAGTAAGCCATATCAAGATGTTAGATTTACACTCGTAATGCAAAGAACTGGAACGAATAGTGCAAAACATCTGCTCTAATGTTCTAACACTTCTACTAATCTTACAACATGGTTTATAGCATTTTTCTTTATATCAGCCCTGGATGATACATGAATTTCACTTGAGTGGAATTTGGAACTCAGAGTATTGTTTGCTGTCTGAGGGTTAACCAGATTATGTATTAGGGAAGGTGACTCAGAGTTTGTTTCTTCATTTAACTGTAATATGATATTACAAGATTGATAGATTCTGATATTGCATATAGATATGTAGACAAAGGTATTGGATAGAGATATATAGATTTGGGTATTTTATATAGGTTTACCTTTATACAAGAAGATTTACAAGTATATGAGAGAAATGTGATCCATTAGATCCTCGCACCTAAAAAATACTTGACATCACCATCATTGTTTAATGTCCACTTTCCATGCTAGCATGGGTGGGACGGTTTCACAAGAACCAGCCAGGCAGAAGCCTGCACCAGACTTCTGTGACTGTTTTAGCAGGATTTTTACAGCTGGATGCTCTTTCTAACACCAACCACTCAACAGAGTGAACTTGCCAGAATGGACTGCCCTACCTGCATAATGCAACTTTAAATCTATTTCTTTTCACCTTACTTAACTTCCCTCATCCCTTGCTTAGAATCAGCACCCTTCTTTTTCAGTAATAAGGGCTTGTTTAGGCCCTTAGCCTTGCAAGTTACAAGACAGTCTTCACAGGTGCTAGTGCCATGTCAGAGCTTTACACTGTAAAGTGGTTGACATTAGGAAAAGGATCCAGACATAGAAACCATGTCAGAATGATGATGATGATGATGATGATGATGATGATGGTGGTGGTGGTGGTGGTGGTGGTGGTGGTGGTGGTGAGAGGAGTGATGTTTTTTAGTTTGTGAATAAAAAAATAGCAGCATTTAAAGAAGCTGTAATAATATTTGCAAAAATTGTTAGTTCTTTCATCATTTCATATCAGAGAGAGATTTACCTCAGGTTTCACAGATTTTTTAAGAATAAGCACAATGTATATAATTCCTCTATGCAGGAATGGCTGTGTTCTTAACAAGTTTGCTCTGACCACATAGTTTTGAAATCAGTTCTGCTCTGTGGCATCTTGGGCAAATACCATTTACTATAGCCCAGGTTTGACCAAAGTCTTGTGAATAGATATGGTAAATATAGTCATGTCAGTGTCATCATCATGGCCATCATAGTCATTATCATCATCATCATCATCATCACCATCATCATCATCACAGCCTCCCCACCACATTCATCATCATCTTTTAACGACCATCTACCACACTGGCATGGTTAGATAGTTTTCCTGGATCTAAGTTAGAAAACTGTGCCGAGCTCCAGTGTCTGAAATTTTGGCTTGATTTCTATGACTGGATGCCATTTTTAAAACCAATCCTTTAACAGTCTGTACTGCTTGTGTTTTTTGATTTTTGTTTTTGTATGGCACTGGTTCGGAAAAATTCTTACCAAATGAAGATGTTGCAAATCTGTGATGGCAATGGCTATGAACGTGAGTTGTGATTTCTGCTGGATATTGACAGCGCCAACAGCAGGTGATGTACAGAGGAGACTGTGTTTGTGTGGGTGATAGTTACCAAAACAGCACACTAATACGTGTGCTACATGGAGTCAGAAGGCATGGACAGAAAAAGTGATGCCAGTTCTCAAAATAATGGATCTTGTGAATGGAATTACAATAGTTCAAAATGAACCAGATCAATCCAACCTGTATCAGCATGGGGAAACAGATTTTAACCTTAAAATAACAATGCCAATGATAATAATGATAATGCTGCTGGCATTGAAGGTGGTAGTGGTGGAGACAATGGTGATGATGGTGCTGATGATAGTGATGGTGATATTGCTGCTGCTGATAAGCAATTACTCAATAAGAATTTAAAACATAAAGCTGAGTGCATATATATCAAGCCTCAACTCTCAACTATATTCCATTTGTTCCAGTTTATGAAGCCATTATTATGGAGATCAAGACCAGACTCCCAGAAGTATATCTTGTTGCAATAATCAATCCAGTGAAGTTTAAACAGCGTACAAGACAGAGAGAATGGCTAAAGAAAATAAAACTTTTGAAATGTGAACATGTCTGAGACAATGGTATTACTTAAGAGTCAAAGAATCTAGTTTTAAGAAAATGATTATGGTTAGTTGAAAAGGCAGTTGGCATCAAGTTGGCATTATATCTGTGATTATTCAGAATGAATCAGCCATTGATGTAGATTTTGGTAATTATGTAACAGACTGCAGAGTACATTACTAAAGTAATTCCATACAAGCATGTACTGTTCGTTAATGTTGCTTTGAAATAATTTCAGATTAGCGTTTCTGGAGAAAATCCACAAGTCTGATATACTGAAAAATTAGCCTTTTAATGTCGTATTGTTGCATCACATTCTTTCTTGAACTGTCAGAACTATACTTGACTTCCCTCTTTCAAACTGATGGTGATGCCTCTATATGTGTGTGTGTACATATATACATATATCAGTATATCTATCTATCTGTCTGTCTGTCTATCTGTTATATATACATGTATAGACACATATACATATGTATACATGTCTATAGGTAGATACAAATATACAAGCATATATTTGCATTTATATATTTATACACACACACATATGTGTGTGTGTGTATATATATGAATATATGTATATGTGTATATATATATATATATATATATATATTATATATATATATATATATATATATATATTATATGTATATAAATTTAAATAATAAGGGTAAAAAATTGATATTAATTTAATTAACATCAGTTTAAACTAGTGCCTAGCATATTGAAAAAAATCTGAAGATTCACAAAATTATATTACATACATATAAGAGGAAAGACCACTAGGTGGGGTGGGGTGGGGGTCTACATTTAGCCTAATAGGAGTCCACCTAGTGGTCATTCCTCTTATATGTGTATATACATATATCTATACATATATATATTTACATATGAATACCAGCTTAAAAGCTGCCCTATTGGGTGGCTTTTAAGCTAGTATATAGCTCTGAAGCAACTGACCCTGAATGGGAAGATCTGCAAAAAAGGAAATCCACATAATGCAATTTATTGCAATTGCTTCCTCCAGGGTCATATTCCAATCATGATTATGTCTACCGCAAAAGGTTATGTAAAAAATATCACCATAGACAATCGCAGTATTGAACACATAAGAATCCAAAATTTCAGGACTCCAGGTCTGGATTCAGCCTGGAACGTTTTTAATTTACTCATGGAGTTAGCCTTTAGATTATAAAAATTGTTATTGTACAAAAGAATTTATCACAAAAAGTCACATGAGAAAATTGCCAAAAACAATCCCAGTAATGAAAACTTGGGAATCCAAAATTTTAGGACTCAGCCTGGAATGTTTTTAATTTACTTATGGAGTCAGGCTGATTTCAAAATGGTATATGTTGGGCTGCGGCTTCTAGAAGTAAAGTTGAAAAAGTGTGACACACTGACACTCACATTTATTATATTATTATATTATATTGAGGCAGCGAGCTGGCAAGCTCATTAGCAGGCTGGGTAAAATGCCTATCAGTATTTCATCTACTGTTAGGTTTTGAGTTTGAATCCTGCTGAGGTTGACTTTGCCTTTTATCCTTTCAGGGTCGATAAAATTAATACAGATTATGTACAGAGGGCAATGTAATTGACTTAATCCCTTCCCCTAAAATTTGAAGCCTTGTCCTTCCAGTAGAAACGATTTATTAAAGTTGAAAAAGTAGGAAGCTTTATTTCAATTAAAGTGTATTTTATATATATATATATATATATATATATGTGTGTGTGTGTATTAAAGAAAGCAAAAAATAAACAAAAATGAAAGTGTTCAGTATGTTGGTGACAGGAATTTCTGTCAAAGGGACATGCTTAAACAAAGTTGTACATCATCTCCCTCTTTCTCTCACATATCCACTCTTTCTCTCTCTTTTATTATTACTCCCACTGCCACCATCAACACTACTATTTTTAATAAAATATCATTAGCTCTTCCTAAATTTTCTTTGTCTCACTTTCTCTCCCTCTCTCTTTCTCTCTCTGCCTGTCTTTCCCACTGCCCTCACCATCTCTATACATGCTTATTACTCTCATCCCATCATGAGGAATAGTAGGAGTCATTGAATAGTGAGAGAGGGGGTCTAAGTGTAACACACTGACACACAGAATAGTTTTTGCATTTATTGTATTAGACATATGCATATATAATGCATGTATATGCATATCTATCTGTATGTCAGTCTGTCTATGCATATATTATATATGTGTATTGATTATCCATATACATGTGTGTGTGTGTGTGTGTGTAGTTACATACAAAGAGAAAATGTAACTGTGAAAATGATGAAATCATGAAGTCGTGGTAATGATTGCTTTACAATTGATTTGACAATGAATAAAATGTTGTCAATGAATATCACAGAAAAATAACGAATTAAAATCCAAACTAACGAAAAGGTCATTAGTGCCCTCACATGCCAATATTACATGTATATAGCTTTATATGAAAATGCCAGATGATTCTGTTGTTTTACTGATGTCACAAACTGAAAGGAACCGAAATGTTATATAACATGGATTGAAATAACTATGTGAAGAATTTGCTGCATTGAAAGAAAATGAATCAGTCTTTACCCATGAATACAATGTACTCATGTGTTGCACATGAATACAAAGTATACTCATGTATTCCCTGACATTGGTAGCAGCGTTGAAGATTGTCAATCCATTCGAAAGAAAACTAATGGAATTGTTTGCAAGAAAAAAAAATTAAGCCTTTTTATGAAAATAATGTTTTTGATTTATGATTTTTGTATAAAAAGATAGTAATCACCATAGTGAAATGAAAGCCTGAAAGACAGAACAGCAGTGTAAGAAATAAAGAAAGGAATTATTTGTGAGAGAGAAAATGGCATCAAGTGATGTGAGTGTAGAATGATCATTTGATTACTATGGATGCTGAATGTTTAATAGTTAAACTATGGAAGAAATATGAGAGTGAATGAGTGAATGAGTGAGAGAGGGAGAGAGAGAGAGAGAAGTGGGGGAGAGAGAAGTGGGGGAGAGAGAAGGAGAAAGACAGAGAGAGAAATGGAGAGAGAGAGAGAGAGAGAGAGAGAGCTTTCTTCTTTGTGTTCCACTTTTACTTGGAGATCATTGTAGGTTGATGTTTGTTTTCAATGAAGTTTGAAATATTAGGGACAGAACCTGTAGTTGAGAAAATTGCATGTTTGGGTAACTCCCATGGGCCTGGAGGTGAGCAAAAGGAACATAAATGTTTTGGTTGGGAAGCATAGAACATAAAGTATTCATCAACAAGCTGAAGGTTCTCTGTTTGGGGTGAGGGTGAATTCATGCAACAACAACTGAACTCTATGTCAAAAGAAGAACTAAAGAAGATTTTTTTTTTAATGTTTCTGGCATGAGCTCACAGACATTGTAAGAATGAGTAATTCTCTCTTAAAAGATGTTTAGTCAGGTGTGAAGTATCTTTCTGATAATGTGTTGCAATACTTTTAGAATGTTGAGAAGAATAAGCTGTAGCAGTCCACTCTGGATAATTTCTTTTACAACAAAACAATTCTAGAAACTTCTACTTTCATAACAGAAAGTACTTCCCTTAAAAGGTTTAAAAGAGAGGACTTGTACTTTTTAATATTTTCTATGAAGAATCTCTTCTATGTCTCAATTTCCTTCTTGTCCACCATCAACCTTACTACCCATCACTTTGGTTAAATAGTCTGCCAAACTATGCCAAGAATAGTGTGATTTCTTTTAGTTGCTAATCTATAACTTTTCATTCTTCACATTTTTCTTTTTTTTTTAATTACAAGAATAAAAGGAATCATGAAGACTGTGTTGGTTTGGTCATGTGGTCTGTATGATGAAATAAATGCTGATTGCTTAAGATGGATGGAATTTGTGGATGAAGGAGACTAGGAAGACATGAGACAAAGTATAAAAGACTAACCTCAAAACTCTGGGTCTTATAGAGGAAGTAACAAAAGACTGAGATGATTGGCAATTGAGAAGACCCATCCCAAAACCACTTGTTTGTGTATTTATCTACAGGTCTTTTCCCTTGCCTCCTTTCTGTCTAGCACATCAAGTATTTCATTCCACTTCCTGATTCTCATCTAACAGCTATCACTCCCAAACTATGGTACTACTCAACTTCTGTAATCTCCTGAGAGTACATATTACATCCCCTCCTTCTGGCCCCCTCCCTTTTCCCATCAACCATTTCCATTCCTCAATATCATCCCTATCCACACTATTTCTACCAGTCACCTCCTTGCTATGCCTTCAGCCACTGCTCTCTCTCTCTCCCCTCTACTACACTTCTTTCTTAATACCTCTCCTATCTGCCATTATTCACAATGCTCTCTCATATCTATCATTGTGCC